>NC_090654.1:238873783-238973783 GCF_040937935.1 Hyperolius riggenbachi | reverse complement strand
CTGACGAAACTACGAGGAGGAGGGTCCCACACTCCGTCTCTCCGGCTGAGAAATCCTATGGCTCCATAAACCCCTCATTTACCTGAACCTTATTATCAGTATTGTGTACAGATGTCTTTATTGGTTAAGCTGCATGATGTCTATCTAATTTAGTTGAATAAAAATTGCTGGAGATCTACTTTAGGGGTCAGACCATCCAAAAGCAATATGTTTTTCTTGACGGACCACTAAAAATTGTAAAATGTGAAAACACAAATTTATAAGAAGTATATTTCTCCTGCAGTAAAATGCGCTATTCATTACTTTTCTCCCATGTTGCTGTCACCTACAGTAGGCAGTACAATTCTGACGGGATTTGGACTAGTCCATCTCCTCGTGTGGGATTCTCAATATGTTCCGTATTCTTTGCAAAAGCACTTAATGGAAAGTATCTATACAAAAATGCAGGCCAGCCTCCCTACTTGCTTGCACACTATTTTAGCAGTTGGACTAAGCAACTGACATTCAGTCAGTGCTTTTAGAAATAAAGAAAGCCAATGAGAATCCATGCCAGTGTTTAGGATGGACTGAGAAAGAGAGGAATGTGTTCTACTTGATGGACCACACCTATCCTGGTTCAGACACATCAATTTATTTGAGCTGTGTCAAAAATGTGTGAGGATCTCGGCCTTCGTAGGACCGGTTTGAAATTCCTGCCCGATAAGGAGATGCACTACTTTAAAATCTGTCAGAAGTTTACTACCTAGTTGATGTGACCGCAATGCAGTTAAAAAAAAAATTGATAGTGCATTTTACTATGGAACAAATAATCATTTTATGCACATGCATAATCATCCATTTTGAATTTTACAGTTTTGCATGATATTGGTACTTTAAATACTGTTGGGATTATTCCTTCATCAGTTTTCTTCTTATTTTTCTAAGGCCTCCTTTCCATGGACAGGCAGTGAAATGCCTCTTAAACTCTCACAACTGCGTGTTGCGGCCTAGTAACTGTTTGCTGAACACACAGCTCAACAGTCTGTGGAAAAGAGGCCTAAGTTGGGTGCTTAGATTTAAAAACCCAAAAATTAGCCTTTTACTACACTATATGTAAAGTAAAACAACACACGGCAGCAGTGAGCAGTTACCAGGCAGCAGCAAGCAGTTGTGAGAGCTTGAGAGGCTTTTTCTACAGGGGGCCCGGGGGGGGGGGGGGGGGGAAGTTTCAGCCACTAAGGAATCATACAAAGATTTGTAGATAGTCCCTACTCGGTGTGCAGCCACCAACCTCTCTACCCCTCTCCAAGTGCTCTGTACTGTAGTGATGCTGGAGGAGTCTGCAGAGCCAGTTCTGCCTCAGCTTCTCCTCGCCATGTGCTGTAATGATGCTGGAGGAGTCTGCAGAGCCAGTTTTGCTCTATCAGAGATGGACAGAGTGAGTGTAATAAGCTGAGGCTGGGAGTACATTCATCTGTTTGTTTTCTGTATGCGTTTTCTGCACACCATGGAGTTGATTCACAAACGCGTGATAACTCCTATCACAGCAGTTATCACGGGATCTGCCATGTGCGGTGCTTTGCATGCGCAAAGCACTACTCCGTGTGATAAACGAATGTTTGCACGTGATCGTGTTCTTTTGTGCATCAACCCCCATATGTGTCTGTATATGTGAAAACATGCACGTTTTTATAACAGAAGCTAATGTAAATGATAGAGAAAATTCCTATCTGTTTGATAGAGAAAAAGTGCTTCAGTGCTGTCTGTTTTTATCTGCATGGGGAAAACGCATTCAAATGTGCACTAGCCAATTTAATAACATTGGTTCTCAATTTACCTGTGCAGAAAGTGAGGGGTGGGGGAGGAGGGGGTCCCATCCAAAGTTTGCAGGGGGGCTCAGTGATTTCTAGTTACGCCCCTGCCTTATAGCATCTGCAGGTTTCTGCACATTGTAATACCCATCACTGCATATACATACTACCTGTTGTTCACTGTGCACCCACCTACCTATGTGAGCGCACGCAGTGTTACTGTGCATGTCCGGTACCTGAGTGTGTGTGTGACAGGTGCACATTGTAATACCCATCACTGCATATACCTACTACCTGTTGTTTACTTCAGTGCACCCACCTACCTACGTGAGCACACACAGTGTCACTGTGCCTGTCCAGTACGTGTGTGTGTGTGTGTGTGTGTGTGTGTGTGTGTGTGTGTGTGTGTGTGTGTGTGTGTGTGTGTCAGGTGCACATTGTAATACCCATCACTGCATATACCTACTACCAGTTGTTCACTTCAATGCACCCACCTACCTACGTGAGCGCATGCAGTGTCACTGTGCCTGCTCGGTACCTGTGTGTGTGTGTGTGTGACAGGTGCACATTTGTAATACCCATCACTGTATATACCTACCTGTTGTGTTCAGTGCACCCACCTACATACGTGAGTATACACAGTGTGATATACGACTCCGTGCATACCTGTTAACTGCACCTGTGTGACTGTACATTGTATTACTCAAGTCAGTGCATACCTTTCACTTCATCCCCCCCCGATATGTACAAACCGGACAAAACAGGTAGGGGTGGATCCAAAGGAAGGCCACCCGGCAGGTCTGTGCGAGGTCGTGGTGACCAAAGTACAGTGCTCAGAATACGGTATGTCCCATCAACTCCCAAGATTGTCAGGACGTGGTTGACTATTTAACACAGAACACCTAATCTTCCACAGCCACCAGCGCTACTCCAAGTACCACATCCACTACATTTGAAAGTTCGCAGGAGTTATTTGGTGGGGAAATCACTAATGCACAACCATTATTGTTACAACCAGATGAAAGCACTAAGCAAGTTACACCACCTCATATGTCTGAGTTAGGTGACACTATGGACGTAACGTGTGCGGAGGATGATGATGAAGTACCTACTGTTGGTGCAGTTTTGGAGGTGTCTGAGACAAACGAAGCTGGGCAGGATGATTATGATGATGACGATGATACGGATCCCACGTATGTTCCCAATAGAGGAGATGAACAGGGGGACAGTTCAGAGGGGGAGTCAGTGAGGAGTAGGAGGAGATGAGTTTCCTGAAAGAAGCAGGGGAAGCTCGTCATCAGAAACAGCTGGTGGCAGTGTCCGGCGCCATGTATCACCACCTATGTACTGCCAGCCAACATGCCCTTCCATGTCAGCTGCTGATGCCAGCATAGTGCCATCACCCCAGGGGGGCTCCGCGGTTTGGAATTTTTTTAATGTGTCTGCCTCAGATCGTAGCAATGCCATCTGTTCTCTCTGCCTCCAAAAATTGAGCCGTGGATAAGCCAACATGCACGTAGGGAGAAGTGCCTTACGAAGGCACATGGAGAAAAGGCACAAACTGCAATGGGAAGAGCACCTGAGCAAAAGCAGCACACAAAAGAAAAGCCACCCTCCTTCTACTCTTCCTCCTTCTACTCTTCCTCCTTCAGGTGCATCATCTTCAGCCGCTATCTCCCTTGCGCCTTCACAGCCACCCTCCCCCACTCCGCCTCTGACCTTGAGCGGTTCCTGCTCCTCTGCCCACAGCAGCCAGGTGTCTGTGAAGGAAATCTTTGAGCGGAAGAAGCCAATTTCTGCCAGTCATCCCCTTGCCCGGCATCTGACAGCTGGCTTGGCGGAACTGTTAGCTCGCCAGCTGTTACCATACAAGCTGGTGGACTCTGAGGCCTTCCATAAATTTGTGGCCGTTGGGACACCGCAGTGGAAGATGCCAGGCTGCAATTATTTCTCTAAAAAGGCGATACTCAAACTGTACCGTGAAGTTGAGGCAAGTGGTGCCATCTCTGGCACACAGTGTTGGGTCAAGGGTCCACCTGACCATGGATGCCTGGTCTGCCAAGCACGGTCAGGGCAGGTACATTACTTACACAGCCCATTGGGTCAACCTGGTGACCGATGGCAAGCAGCGAGTATGTGGCTGTGCAGCGGACCAACTTGTGACACCTCCACGGCTTGCAGGCAGGCCTCCTGCCACCTCCTCTCCTCCTGCTACATCCTCTTCGCTGTCCTCATCCTCCTCCTCCTTGGCTGAGTGGCAGTTCAACTCTACTGGTGCTGCGATCTCCTCTCAAGCTACACAGCCCCAGCTCCCCAGGGCCTATGCTGCATGCCAGGTATGACGGTGTCACACCATCTTAGACATGTCTTGCTTCAAAGCGGAAAGTCACACTGGAGCAGCTCTCCTGGCTGCTCTTACCAGGTGGATCAGTGACTGACCCCGCACCAGCTGGAGATTGGCAACATGGTGTGTGACAACGGCAGTAACCTCATTTCCGCTTTGAATTTGGGAAAGCTGACACGTACCCTGCATGGCACATGTGCTGAACAGGAACAGTTATGGGAGGAAGCGTTGTGGGATCAATTCGAATCAGAACCAGATGTTTCCTCAACACCTACGGCAGCACAGAGGGGGGAGGATGAGGAAGAGTCATGTGGGGAAGAGGAGTCAGACTCGAATGATGAGGAAGGTGTTTCTTTGGAGGAGGCAGCGGCGGCAGAAGAACCACCGCAGCAGGCGTCGCAGGGGGCTTGTGCTGCTCGACATTCCCGTGGTATTGTTCGTGGCTGGGGGAGGAGGAGGACTTGCTCTTCCTCAGTGACGTTAGGTAAGAGGAGATGGATAGTACGTCTGGATCCAACTTTGTGCAGATGGCGCCTTTCATGCTGTCCAGCCTGTTGATGGCCCCCCGGATAAAAAAACCTCAAGGGGAATAAGCTGTACTGGGTGGCCATGCTACTAGACCCTCGGTATAGGCACAAAGTGGCGGACATGTTACCAACTCACCTAAGGCAGAAAGGATGCAGCACATGCAGAACAAGCTGGCAACTATGGTTTACAATGCGTTTAAGGGTGATGTCACAACACAACGCAATAAAGGTACCACTGCCAGTAATTCTCCTCCCATGTCCACGCAGGCAAGGACAGGACGCTCCAGCGATCTCATAGTGATGTCGGACTTGCGGACATTCTTTAGTCCAACGCCTCGCCTTATCGCTTCTGAATCCCCCCTCCACAAATGCCTGGACCGGCAGGTAGCCGACTACCTGGCCTTAAGTGTGGATGTAGACCCAGTGAGCAGCGATGAGCCCTTGGACTACTAGGTGCACAGGCTTGACCTGTGGCCATAGCTGTCCCAATTTGGCTTCCAACTTCTGTCTTGCCCTGCCTCAAGTGTCCTGTCAGAAAGGACCTTCAGCACAGCTTGAGGCATTGTCACTGAGAAGAGAAGTTGCCTAAGTCACAAAAGTGTTCAGTACCTCACCTTTATCAAAATGAATGAGGCATGAATCCTGGAGAGCTACTGCCCGCCCCAAAACTAAGTCAGTCCCCACACAGCATCTCTGCCTGCACGCCGTGTGACTGCCTGCCCCAAGACTAAGGCGCTCCCCACACAGCACCTCTACCCACAGGCTGCTTGACAGCCTTCTCTTCCACCACCAACAGGGTCCAGGATGATTGCTGAATTTTTTAGGCCGCTGCTAGCAGCGGCCGCTATAATCATTTTTCTGGTGCGTGTACATGCCTGCCTAATTTTTCTGGCTGCACTGCAGCTGCAACAACAAAACAAAAGGCATGTACATGTGCCAATTCCCCTTCGTGATCACTACCTTGCTGTGCTGAAGGGGCTTGTGTATCACAATGAAGCAATAACTACAGGCTATCTCGGGGGTGGGGGGGGGGGCACACCCAAGATAATAAGGTCGTTGTTTCATTGTGGACAGACCAAATTTGATCAGCTAGACAGTCACGGTTCATATTTTCAAGCCATATGGGCTTGAAAACCGCAACAGCCTGCACTCTGGCCATGGTGCGCACCAGTCCAGCATGGCCGTCACTACACAAACAGCTGTTTGCGGTGCGTTACACAGTGAGTTTGGTGTGTCAGTGTGAAGCAGTACTCTAATTACACTCCCTGATTGATGTATACACATGCAATGTTTCAAAGCACTTTAGGCCTGCAATTTAGCATTCAATGTGATTTCTGCCCTTAAAACGATGCTTTGCATCAAATCCAGAATTTTCCCCGGGACTTTTGGCATCTATCCCACTCCACCATGCCCCCCTCCAGGTGTTGGACCCCTTGAAACCTCTTTTCCATCACTTTTCTGGCCAGCATAAGTGTTTCTAGTTTTCAAAGTTCGCCTCCCCATTGAAGTCTATTGCGGTTCGCGAACGTTCGCGCGAACCGAACTTTTGTGGAAGTTCGCGAGCCCAGTTCACGAACCGAAAATCGGAGGTTCGGGCCATCTCTATTGTGTGTGATAAGACAGTGCTAACTCCTGATGATCCAGGAACATACAAGCATCAGCTTAGTTCCAGGGTTTTAGAGAAGAATTTCTGATCTGGTAAGGTGTACATTCACGGGAATATTAGCTCCACTTTAGAACTCAAGCTGTCAGAAAGTATAGCTGGTCAGACTCTGTTAATGACTTGAGCCATTCCTTCTTCTCTCTTTCCGATTGTTTTTCTGATCGACTTTGTAAAGAAGTGATCAGAAAATCGATTCGACCCATCTACAGTCGGATGCAATAGTTTGGGAAACCTTATTAATCGTCATGATTTTCCTGTATAAATCGTTGGTTGATACGATAAAAAATGTCAGTTAAATATATCACATAGGAGACACACAAAGGGATATTTGAGAAGTGAAAAGAAGTTTATTGGATTTACAGAAAGTGCACAATAATTGTTTAAATAAAATTAGGCAGGTGCATAATTTTATTGATTCCAAAACCTTTAGAACTAATTATTGGAACTCAAATTGGCTTGGTAAGCTCAGTGACCCTTGACCTACATACACCGGTGAACCCAATTATGAGAAAGAGTATTTATGGGGGTCAGTTGTAAGTTCCCCTCCTCTTTAAATTTTCTCTGAAGAGTATCAACATGGGGGTCTCAAAACAACTCTTAAATGACCTGAAGACAAAGATTGTTCACCATCATGGTTTATGGGAAGGATACAGAAAGCTGTCTCAGAGATTTTAGCTATCTTTTTTACAGTTGGCAACATATTGAGGAAATGGAAGACCACAGGCTCAGTTCAAGTTAAGGCTCGAAGTGGCAGACCAAGAAAAATCTCAGATGCACATTAACGACGAATGGTGAGAACAGTCAGTCAACCCACAGACCAGCACCGAAGACCTACAACATCATCTTGCTGCAGATGGAGTCACTGTGCTTCGTTCAACCATTCGGCACACTTTACACAAGGAGATGCTGTATGCGAGAGTGCTGCAGAGGAAGCCTTTTCTCTGACCACAGCACAAACAAAGCCGCTTGAGGTAAGCTAAAGCACATTTGGACAAGCCAGCTTCATTTTGAAATAAAGTGCCGTGGACTGATGAAACTAAAAATTAGTTATTTGGGCATAACAAGGGGCGTTATGCATGGAGGAAAAACACAGCATTCCAAGAAAAATACCTGCTATCAGCAGTAAAAAATGGTGGTGGTTCCATCATGCTGTGGGACTGTGTGGCCAGTGCAGGGACTGGGAATCTTGTCAAAGTTGAGGGACGCATGGATTCCACTCAGTATCAGCAGATTCTGGCCCATTGTTCTGGGCTTGCGCACTACGCTTCCAGGAACGGGAGCACGATGGGAGCACGGGCACGGCCTGAGCGTGCATGCGCAGTATGCCACAACTAGAGGAATTACTGGGCTGAATAGCGGAGGTTCCGATTAAAGTTTTACTGGGGGGCCCCATGAATTTTTTGATACGCCATCAACTGTAATAAATGTTCGTCTGTGTCAGACATGGTCTAAGAGATGTCCCCTGTAGTATTTTAGTCCTCAGCAGTGTGTTACCATATCAACCCTCCTCCAGCTTGCCTTAACAGCAGTATTTTTCAGACAGGTTATTATTTGAGCTCCCTAAAATTCCATTTCTATTTACATCTGTGCTTCTGCACTTTCCCCTGAACCTTACATAAATAGAGATGTGTTCTGGATGTGCCGTATTCTAATGTTTGCGCTTGTTACGTGCTGAAAATAATGTTTATAGATTTTATTTTTTTCTTTATTCCTCTGCAACTCATGGGAAGTCATATTTACTTTACATCCCTGTGGTGCCATTTATTAATGATAACTTAATGGCATTGCTGAGCTGTATTTTGGATTTTATACAATGTCTATGCCATCGATCACGCTGGCAGTTTAATAAAATTGTGCTCTTGGCAGATGGTGCTGGGATGTCCTTTCCCAAGTTAAAAAATGCATTGCCTGTTTCCTTGTCATCCTGCCCAAATAAACATGGTCACCACAGAAACAAGGGGAATGTCTGAGGAGCAGGACATAAATACAGCTGCTGTTAATGTACTGGGTGCGTGCAAATGGATTGCTCAATGTAACCCCTATCAAGTGTGCATATAGGGTTTCATACTATTAGGCAGGGAGCACCCTTATTTGAATTGCATATTTTGCCACATAAAATGCATGCAAAATCGCATACAATGTAAAGGTATTCATTAACCACTTTGCATCCAGACCTTTTTTTCCCCCTTATGGGCCAGAGCAGTTTTTACATTCTAGCTATATCCATATTTAAAGGGAACCTGAATTGAGTAAAATTTATTTAAAATAAACACATGATATAGCTGTAAATGAACATTACATGCTTACCTCACCGTCTTCATCTCTTACAGCGATCCCTTCCAGTTCTGACAATATTTTGTCAGAACTAAAATATACCAGTATACCAGTACAATAGGAAAATGATAGCTGAGTGAGTTTCACACCCCCCTCCTACACTACGCCCTGAGGCTGGAGCCTTACTCGCCTCTGCCTCACCCCCCCCCCCCCCCCCCCCCGGGAAGTGTACTGGACACAGGATGTTGGTGCAAGTACTGACCCTGATTAGTGTTGGGCGAACAGTGTTCGCCACTGTTCGGGTTCTGCAGAACATCACCCTGTTCGGGTGATGTTCGAGTTCGGCCGAACACCTGACGGTGCTCGGCCAAACCGTTCGGCTAGCGCTGTGATTGGCCGAACGGGTCACGTGGTTCGGACCCGAACGCGCTCTGATTGGCCGAACTGTCACGTGGTTCGGGTAAATAAATACCCGAACCACGTCATATCTCCGCCATTTGTCTGTGGGTTTAGCTTTGGGTAGGCAGGCAGGGTAGTTCGCGCTCCAGCCACGCTAGCCAGGGTCCCCCCTGTCATTGTGTCACTGCTGGGAACAGTAGTACACCGCTTGCTCAGCCACACTATATAGCATTCTGTTTACTGCCACTCTGTGTACCTCGCTCAGCCACACTATATAGCATTCTGTTTACTGCCACTCTGTGTCTGCTGGGAATAGTAGTACACCGCTTGCTCAGCCACACTATATAGCATTCTGTTTACTGCCACTCTGTGTACCTCGCTCAGCCACACTATATAGCATTCTGTTTACTGCCACTCTGTGTCTGCTGGGAATAGTGGTACACCGCTCGCTCAGCCACACTATATAGCATTCTGTTCACTGTTCTGTGTCTGCTTGGAATAGTGGTACACCGCTCGCTCAGCCACACTATATAGCATTCTGTTTACTGTTCTGTGTCTGCTGGGAATAGTGGTACACCGCTCGCTCAGCCACACTATATAGCATTCTGTTTACTGTTCTGTGTCTGCTGGGAATAGTGGTACACCGCTCGCTCAGCCACACTATATAGCATTCTGTTCACTGTTCTGTGTCTGCTGGGAATAGTGGTACACCGCTCGCTCAGCCACACTATATAGCATTCTGTTCACTGTTCTGTGTCTGCTGGGAATAGTGGTACACCGCTCGCTCAGCCACACTATATAGCATTCTGTTTACTGTTCTGTGTCTGCTGGGAATAGTGGTACACCGCTCGCTCATCCACACTATATAGCATTCTGTTCACTGTTCTGTGTCTGCTGGGAATAGTGGTACACCGCTCGCTCAGCCACACTATATAGCATTCTGTTCACTGTTCTGTGTCTGCTGGGAATAGTGGTACACCGCTCGCTCAGCCACACTATATAGCATTCTGTTCACTGTTCTGTGTCTGCTGGGAATAGTGGTACACCGCTCGCTCAGCCACACTATATAGCATTCTGTTTACTGTTCTGTGTCTGCTGGGAATAGTGGTACACCGCTCGCTCAGCCACACTATATAGCATTCTGTTTACTGTTCTGTGTCTGCTGGGAATAGTGGTACACCGCTCGCTCAGCCACACTATATAGCATTCTGTTTACTGTTCTGTGTCTGCTGGGAACAGTAGTACACCGCTCGCTCAGCCAGAGTATATAGCATTGTGTTTACTGCCACTCTGTGTACACCGCTCAGCCAGACTATATACCATTGTTTAATGCCACTCTGTGTACACGGCTCAGCCACACTATATAGCATTGTGTTTACTTCCACTCTGTGTCTGCTGGGAACAGTAGTACACCGCTCACCCGCCACTGTATAGCATTGTGCTCTGTGTCACTGCTGACAATAGTGGTACACCGCTCACCCACCACTGTATAGCATTTCTGTACTGCCACTGTACTGCTGCCAGTCAGCGTGTACTTTAAGGATAAGTGAAATGAGGAAGAAATCCGGTGAAAGAGGGAGGGGCAAGGGAAGAGGTGTTTCCCCTGACGGTTCACGTACAGGCCACAGGGGAGCACCCAAGAAAACCCACTCAATACTGCCCATGTTGTCCAGGACAACAACCCTCACAGATCCAAAAGAACAGGACCAGATAATTACTTGGATGACCTCTCAAGCGTCCAGCAGTGGGTTAAGCAGCACCAGCACATCACGCACGAGGTCCGAGTCCTCAGCCAGTTAAAGTCTGGGCTTTCTTTGAAGACTGCACTGAGGATGTTACCATGGCGATTTGCAAGGTGTGCAAGACCCGCCTGAGCAGGGGGAAAAGTATTAACAACCTCTCCACCACCAGCATGAGCTGCCACATTCTATCCAAACATCCCACTCTGTGGGCAAACGCGGCAGGACAGGGTACCACCAGCAACACTGCCTCCCTTGGGTTCACCAGACTCACCACCAGACCCGCCTCAGCAGCAGCAGTAGCCCAGCCATTGCGTGGTTCACAACATTCACAAACATCAGACGATGCTGACACTGTCACTTTCTGGACTAGTGCTCTTGAGGTCTCCCAGTGTTCATCAAACACAACAACCAACAGCCCTTCGGTGTGCAGCGCTACGGTTGAGTTGTCTGTCTCTGAGATGTTTGAGCACAAGAGGAAATTGCCAGCAAATGACCCCCGGGCCGTGGCAGTAACAGCCAGCCAGCATAGCCAAGCTTCTGGCCTGCGAAATGCTGCCATATCGAGTGGTGGAGACAAACAGCTTCAAGGGCATGATGTCAGTGGCCATCCCACGTTACGTGGTTCCCAGCCGCTACCACTTTGCGCGCTCTGCAGTGCCTGAGTTGCATGAGCACGTGGTCAGCTAAATAACCCGAAGCTTGAAGAATGCCGTTGCCTGCAAGGTTCACCTCACCACTGACACCTGGACGAGTGCGTTCGGCCAGGGTCGATACATCTCCCTTACCGCGCACTGGGTGAACCTTGTGGAGCCTGGCAGCGATTCCTCACCTGCTACGGCGCGGGTGTTGCCCACGCCGCAAACAGCTGGATAACAACAGCAGCACCTACCTCTCTGACTCCTTCTCCTCCAACGCATCTCAAAGCTGTACCTCATCCGGAAATGCTAACCCAGCACCAGCAGCAGTAGGATCGTGGAAGCAGTGCAGCACAGCTGTTGGCATGCGTCAGCAAGCGTTGCTGAAGCTGATCTGCCTTGGGGATAAGCAGCACACAGGGGAGGAAATTTGGAGGGGAATAAAGGAACAGACGGATTTGTGGCTGGCACCGCTGGACCTGAAACCGGGCATGAAGCTAGACACCTGGCACGAACTGGCAATGTACGCAATAGAGGTGCTGGCTTGCCCGGCAGCCAGCGTTATGTCGGAACGCTGTTTCAGTGCTGCCGGAGGCATCATCACAGATCGGCGTATCCGCCTCTCCACAGAAAATGCAGACCGTCTGACTCAAATTAAAATGAATCAATCCTGGATTGGAAACGACTACGCAACACTCCTGGACCCCAACCAAGTAACATGACCGATGAACATCTGGGATGGTTTAGCGTTTCCGGTCCCTGTTTATTGAACCTCTCATCTGTATTACATTTATGACTCCATGGCGGCAAAAAGCATTGCTGCTATATCCGCCCGCTTTTTGTCCTCATGCAAGGCCTGGGTTGTTGTGTCTCACAAAGCGTGGCCTTCTCCTCCTGCGCCTCCTCCTGTTCCATCACGTGTGCTGCTGCTGCTGGGTTACCGTTGCCGGTCCGTTTATGGAACCTCTTATCTTTATTACATTTATGACTACATGGCGGTACAAAGCATGCTATCCGCACGCTTTTTGTCCTCATGCAAGGCCTGGGTTGTTGTGTCTCACAAAGCGTGGCCTTCTCCTCCTGCGCCTCCTCCTGTTCCATCACGTGTGCTGCTGCTGGGTTAGCGTTGCCGCGTGGTCCCTGTTTATTGAACCACTTATCTTTATTACATTTATGACTGCATGGTGGTACAAAGCATGCTATCCGCACGCTTCTTGTCCTCATGCAAGGCCTGGGTTGTTGTGTCTCAAAGCGTGGCCTTCTCCTCCTGCGCCACCCTCCTCCTGTTCCATCACGTGTGCTGCTGCTGGGTTAGCATTACCGGTCCCTTTTCCTGGAACCTCTTATATGTATTACATTTATGACTGCATGCCGACAAAAAGCATGTTACCTGTGCAAAGAAAACAGACATTTCCCGCATTTAAAAGACAGTTTTCCCTTTGAAACTTTAAAATCGATTTTCTCAAAAACTATAAGCTCTTTTTGCTAAAAAAAATTTTCCTCTTGTACCCACTCCCAAGGTGCACATACCCTGTAAATTTGGGGTATGTAGCATGTAAGGAGGCTTTACAAACCACAAAAGTTTGGGTCCCCATTGACTTCCATTATGTTCGGAGTTCGGGTCGAACACCCGAACATCGCGGCCATGTTCGGCCTGTTCGGCCCGAACCCGAACATCTAGATGTTCGCCCAACACTAACCCTGATATGCTGAGTTCATTTACACCCACCTGACTTCTCTTGCCCCTACCCTCTTATCTACCCTAGTCATATTTTAAACCTGAGTTTTCATGGCAGAATGTTTGTTACTATGAGTTACTTGCACAGAGGGAGATGCTGCTTGCTTGGCAATTGGAAACAGCTGTTATTTCCCACAATGCAACGAGATTCACAGACAAAGGACAGTGCCATGCAGGCCCAGATTTACCTCACAGGAGCCTATAGGCACAGATGTCCTGGTACTTTAAACTTCGCTCTCCATGAACCTACAAACCACCGCCGAACTGCCCTGCAAGTGTGCTGGCTGGCCCGGCTGTAGCTCCTCCCTTACTTCCCTTGCCTGTCATAGGTAGCTACAGGTGCCCCTCAGTATTAGGTAGCCAGAGCTATTCTCAGTATTAAGTAGCCCCCCAGTATTAGGTAACTGGAGGAGATCTGATCACTGGCATGCCGAGAGCAGGGTGAGTAACCTCTCATTTACACTCTGCATAGGGAAGGAGGGCGGCACTCAGGGAGGGGAATGAGGCGCCTTTCCATCGTCAGGCGCCTGTAGGTACACCTTATGGTATATCTAGCCCTGGTGCCATGGCCCTGACATCACACTGTGGGAGGCGTTTCACTACAACACCAGTCATACTGATGTCTCTGATTATCTATTGAAGAAAAAGTAATGATTTCTCATAGTAAAGGGGGTATTAGCTAGTGATTCGGATGAATCCAGAGTTAAAGTTCCTCTTTAAGCCTTACCTTGCCTTCTATCTCAACTTTCCTTGTTCTACACGAATGCAAATCTTTTGTAATCCTTGCCTATCGGGATACAGAGCTCTAATGATTGTTTTTTTTTTTTATTAGGTAAGGTAGTAAATTCTGTTTGCTTGCTTTACTTTGATCATTCCAGGGTATTGAATTGTGTTTCCTCTGGTGAGAGTGCATTGCTGCATGCATTAGCTCATGAATAACTCACACTCATAACATAAAACTTTCAAGTATAAATGAAAGAAATGAAAAAAAATGCTTGAGGCTTTTTTAATTGAAATCCTGTTTTGATAACTACTACTAAACAGAGTGGGCTTAGCTGGGGCCTAAACTTTTAGAAGCTACCCCGATTTTATCACTAGAGCATCCCTAATGGAATGACGATCATCACCCCCAGAATGTGCTGGAATATTTGATGCCTAGGACTGCCAAGGCTCAGCCTGACAGCAGTCTTTAGGGACTGGTGACACACATGGAATGTGATATGAGTAGAGGAGTGATTCATTGACTGGCACCGAGTGGCGTAGCTAAGAAGCTGCGGGCCCCAGTGCAGGTTTTGCATTGATACCCCCAAGCATGCTATACATAACAATTGATACGGCACACCACAACTAATCAATGACAACCACAGTGTCAGAAGTGTAAGATGGGGATGGGAAGCACTGTGTTAATGATCACTACTATTCAAAGCTCCAATAGAAGTGATTATTATTAGCACAGGACCAATAAAGCGCTAATCCCGTGGTTTAGACTGGTCCCCTCTAGCCCAAGGGCCCCGATGCAGTCGCTACCTCTGCATCCCCTATTGCTACGTCCCTGCTGGCACCTGTAGAGGCTGAAGACAGATTGGTAGCTAGGGTTTCCACAGCCCAGGGCAAAGACAGTTTCTGCCCCCCCCCCCCCCCCCCGAACAAAATGGGCAAGGCCACACATTAGAATGTCATGGGTGGAGTCAAATTTACAAAATACTGTTTAGATGCACCAGATGTGTCCACTTCCCCCTATAGATAGCCATATGCACCTCCCTCTTCCCCATTTAGATAGCCTGATTTTACCCCCTTTAAATAGCCAAATGTACCCCCTTTAACCACTTTACCCCCGCCCGTACAGATTTCTCTGTCCCTTTTTCCATCCTTTAACCCCCAGGGACGGAGAAATCCGTACTTTGCGCACTCCCGCCGCTGCCCGCGCTCCCGCTCGTAAACACGCCGCCCGCCGCTAGTAAACACGCCGCCGCCCACTCGCCCAGAGATCAACGAATGGGAAAATCCATTCCCGTTCGTTGATCTAAGCCCCGCAATGATCTGCTGCTGCTCGGCTGAGCAGCGCGATCATTGTGAGCAATAAAAAACTCCCAGCCTCTTTCTACTTCCTGCAAGCGTCCGGAAGGACGCTTGCAGGTCGCATGAAACAAAAAGTTACTGTTGCCATCTTGTGGCCAAATAGTAAAACTACACCCTAAGCATTTTTTACACACAAATAAACTAGTTTTACACAAAAAATTAACTCCTTACCTCCCACACTCCCCAAATTTTTTTTTTGTAATTAAAAAAAAAATAAAAAAATTACAATTTAAAAAAAATACATAAATAGTTACCTTAGGGACTGAACTTTTTAAATATTTATGTCAAGAGTGTATAACACTGTTACTTTATAAACTATGGGCTTGTAATTAGGGATGGACGCAAAACTGAAAAAAATGCACCTTTATTTCCAATTAAAATATTGGCGGCAAACATTGTGATAGGGACATAATTTAAACGGTTTTATAACCGGGATAAATAGGCATATACATTTAATGGGTTTTAATAACAGTAGCATGCATTATTTAAAAACTATAAAGGCCAAAAACTGAAATAATAAATTTTTTCCCACATTTTTTCCTATTTTCCCATTAAAACACATTTAGAATAAAATTATTCTTGGCTTAATGTCTCACCTAAAGAAAGCCTAATTGGTGGCGAAAAAAACAAGATATAGTTCATTTCATTGCGATAAGTAATGATAAAATTATAGACGAATGAATGGAAGGAGCGCTGAAAGGTGAAAATTGCTCTGGTGGTCAGGGGGTAAACCCCCTCAGTGGTGAAGTGGTTAAATAGCCATATGTGCCCAGATCTTTCTGCTGCTGTTAACGTTTCTGCACACCTCTGCAGAGGGAGGGAGAGAAGGGGGCTACTTCCGGCCGCCAGGGAGCCGCCTCTCATGCATGTGGGGGTTCAGCGGCTGTGCTGAGCGCCGTCACAGTGCTGCGCCTGGTAACATATGTCCCCCCTTGCCCCCTCCATAGCTATGCCTCTGTGTGGCACAGCCCGTGGGTCAGGGTAGACTGCAGACAGACTTATTACATAAGCTGAGGCTGAAGGTAGGAGGTAGGAAGACTTTTTCTTTTTAGTAACACAACAAGTGTTTTTAAATAAATGATTATACCAGAGAATCACATTGTACTTTGGGGGCTTTTCACTCATGACAGAATTCATGTGTGAACTGCAGTTTTGCAACTTCCTGTTTGCTGAACATCCAATGCAAGTCAACAGCATTACATTTGACATGCACCTACATGAGTGCTTTTTTTTTTTTTTTTTTAACAAACATTTGTACACATTTGTGTAAAAGAATTTGTGTTTCAGCACTAATGTTCTCATAAATTTGTTCTCATTTATTTGAATGTTGTTCAGACTGATCCATACAGGTAATAGCATAGACGGCTCTATTTAATTAGCACTGATACACAAATCCCTTTCCACAGGTGCTGAAATGAATTAGTTATAAGTGATCCAGTTAGCAGTGTCAAATGGCCCTTAGCTTGACACAGGGCCAGGTTTGATACAGGGTCACTTTATAGGGATTGTTTTCCAACAAATTTGGCACAAATTATTTAAAAATAAATAAATACATAAAATAACATAATCAGATGACTATACATCAAACTGATTTAGTTCCACCAATGAAAATGGGAAAAGCACTATGCAAACTTGAGTTGTAAGAGTCATGCATTTACTTTGTCTTAACCTTCTCTCAAGTATTCATCCTCCTTCTCATTTGTTCAGTTGACTCTAACTCTTCATGATCATGTGCACTTTTGCACTCCAGCTGTGTCTGTCATTCACTCATTCTTTCAGTTGTTGCATAAGCATGTTTATAACTTCACATAGGCATGTCTATCCTTCTAAGCCTCTGTTGTCCTCTTCTTCTTTTGCCCACAAATTTTCCAAGCATCAAGGATTTCTCCAAAGCATCTAGTTTTCTTAATATGTAACCAATATGTAACCATGTATTTGCGGTTTAATAGTAGTATTAGCCCTTCTAGTGAACACTCTGGCCTTATATGTGTCCTTTTATATGATAAGTGGGCTGTCCTAACTTTAAGGCCCCTTTTACACTCTCCCCTGCTGCAGCTCATCGCAGGGGCCATGTAAGCCAAAAGAACATGTTACAGTTCCTGCTATGCAATGTGCTGAAAGTGGCCCGAGTTAGGCAAAGGCTGCATTGCGTCACCACACAGTGTGCGTGGTAAAGGAAGCAATGACAATGCAAACATTTAGAATTGTTTTCCGCTGTTGTGGTGTTCTTGGGATATTTGGAGGGCATATTTCCTGTCCGGCAGTGTTCATGAGACTGAGCGGTACGTTTTATGGGGGGCGGGGTCACTCTGGTTACCTTGCCAGCGCAATCCACCGCATAATACTAAATGTATGTAATGGTGTGGTGCAATGCCTGGCGATAGGCTCTTTTCCCCAATGTGAGAAAGGAGCCTCAGGAGCTCAACTTACAACATTATATTTTGTTTTATTTTACATTACATGCTGCTTATTTTAAGCCTTGTACAGATGTACATGATGGATGCAGCAGCTTGGGGAAGTGGAGAGAACAACGCTCTCGACTGTCGCTCAGACAAATCGATCCGCCAGACTTATAGGTCAATAGGGTTGGGGGCTGTTGTACACATGCTGGTGGATACTCGGCAAAAGTGGTCATTATCGGCTGACTCGGCCACAATTCATCAAGATGTGTATGGACCTTTATAGTCCCAAAAATAGTTTTCCAATCAATTTTCCCAGTTGGTAGTCTATGACTATGCATATTTGTTATATGCTAAGCTGGCATTCCTAAAGCTAATGACAAGTTTGCTTTAATGAGAATATCTATGTATAAAGGGCGGTAAAACATAGCAACCCAATGGCGTAGCAATAGGGGGAGCAGAGGTTGCGACCGCACCAGGGCCCTTGGGAAAGAAGGGCCCTCCCTCAGTGGGGCCCTCACTCAACGGAGGTATTAACTCTTTATTAATCATGTGATGGTATGATCTCCAGGGAAAAAAACAGCCATCAGGACACTAACCGGCCAGGTTACACCATAACCTGAAGGGAACTAACTTTTTCACTTTTCACTGTTCTTTTTCACCTTCTCTATCTCCTCATCTTTCTTTTCTCTCCTTTCTCTTTCTTCTTCTTCCTGGGGATGGGCTACGGGGCATCCAATTCAAATTATTGCTGGAGAAGTGTTTTGAGTGCCATAGACGGCAGTGGAATACACCCCTGGTTCTTCTCCTGGGTCCATCCTTTACATATCCCTCTACCTATATACCTGTATATGCACTGTACCTACTGTATGTATCTGTATGCAGCATGGTGGCGTAGTGGTTAGCGCTCTTGCCTTGCAGCACTGTGTCACAAGTTCAAATCCCAGTCAGGTCAACATCTGCAAGGAGTTTGTATGTTCTCCCCGTGTCTGTGTGAGTTTCCTCTGGGCACTCCGGCTTCCTCCCACATCCCAAAAACATACAGATAAGTTAATTGGCTTTCCCCTAAATTGGCGCTGGACTATGATACATGCACTACACGATACATACATACATACACACACATATGTGTGTGTGTGTGTATGTGTGTGTGTGTATATATATATATATATATATGGTAGGGACTAGATTGTGAGCCCCTCTGAGGGACAGTTAGTGACAAGACAATACTCTGTACAGCACCGCGTAATATGTCGGTGCTATATAAATACTTAAATAAATAAAATATCTATCTATATATATATATATATATATATATGTATATGTATGTATATATATATATATATATATATATATATATATATATATATATATATATTGTATATCTACTGTATGCAGATGGTGTTCTCACTGACCCTGTTGTGCCAAAATCAATACCCGGGTACAACTGAAAATAAATGATTCTGATTCTATAGATGCGTTTTCCATCCATTTCTAGCACCTCTGAAACTGTGGTTGTCCTTGGCAGCTTTTGGTGCGCCGTATTCATTGTTATGTATAGGGGTCTTGGGGAGGGACAAAACAACTTGCACTTGGGTCAATAGCTGCTTAGCTACGCCACTGTAGCAAGCAATCATGTTTTTGTTGTGACTCCTTTAAATTATGAAAACTGAAATATTAATGCTACTTGCTTTTGCTTTTAAGGGCCTCCATATTCAGGCTACAGGTAATCCAGTTATTTACTCATGCCTTCCTTTAATTCATATACAGAGAACACAACATTCCTGGACACTGTGCTTTGTAAATACTCAACAGATTTATGGCAGCTTGGCAATGATGACAGCTTGGCATGCTAGCACAATGGTTGTGCTATTTTGCAGGAGCCTCTGTGTATAAACTGCTCTGGCACAAAAATATTGGGATCGACTGCAGAGCACAGCTGACTGTACAGGATGCTCTGAACTTTTATTCAAGACATTTAGTGCTGGAGAGAGAGAGGCATAATTCAGGACTGTTCAGTACACTGCTGAAGCTGGTACAGCAATAAAAACAGCACAGACTAAACAATCCCTAAAACAATTTCTATTAGAGGTGCTATGGTGTGAGCATGGCCTTGTTAATAAAGTTGTAATGGAAGAAATGTTTACAACAAATGAAAGAGACAACAATCTACAGTCTGATTCAACTGTCAGTGTTAAAGAGGCACTGTAGTAAAATATAGTAAAATGCAATAAATGATTATGTATATTACAAGTCAAAGACAGTATGTTAGTTATAGTTTCAGTAAACAGGATGAGCAGTGCTCATTTTCAGTGCTATGCTGTAATGCTTTCAAGAGTAAGGCCCGGTTCACACTGGGGATCGGAAAACGCTAGCAAAATCATTAGCGTATGTGGTTGTTGGTGTCCTGTATTCAATATAAAGCATTATACATCTGCTGGGTCGCTGTAATAAGGGCCCATACGTAAGTGTTTTATCATTATTTTATATGCAATTTTGCATTGAAGTGCCAGTAAATACCCTTACAAGGTTACACTTGGAGGCAATTTTCCTTTCTATTTTAATATTTATGGTGCAACTCGGAATTAACCCTTTGGAGCCGAGTACAGCATTGACACATGTTTGAGAGGGGAAAGGAGACCAGCAGAGAGAGAGTCCACTGCTGTTCTGAGCCTTATTAGACCTTATAATTTGGGTCTGATATGATTTGGTAAGCGTTTCCATTGGCCGGTGTGGTGGTGGATTTTGTGCCTGCAATGAACTATACAATAAGCATTGCTTTATATTGGTATGTAATCCTGCTCAGTGATATTTAGCCTAGGCTGTTTAATTATGCAGAATTCTCCTGCCAGAGCATTCTGGGACACCAGGGCCCATATGCAATCTACTTTTTCTCCAACGTTTTCTCCTAGGTGATATTTTCACAACTTGTCATAAAATGCCCTTTAAACCACCAGCCCATAAGAATACACTCAAAATAAATTTGAGAGCACTTTTTCACCAACTTTTGGGTACTTTTTCAATTGTAAAATGCTGAAAAGTTAGTTTAAAGAGAAGATGAAAGTCATCTCCTAGGTGAAAAAGTTAATTGCATATGGACCCAGGTGTTGTTTCCAAACACTTTGGAACACACAGTAAACAAACATTTTGCAGTGATGCACCTACAAATAGTAAAAATGTTGCCATCTGTGATAAGTGTAAGTATATAAATTGGGAAGAGGAAAGATTTTTATAATGGGCAAATATTGACTAAATAATTTGTACAGTAATGTTGTAAATAAAAAATAAATAATAAGCAATTTTATTCAATAAGCTATACTCGGTAAAGTTCCTTTTTAAGCAAGTTTTCTTTCACCCTGCATTGTACAGTTTATTGGCCGATTCATTTGTAAGTTTAGTGCTTGTGATGACTGTGTGATTTCCAAATCACCTGGTACATTAATCTAATCGACTTTAACACTAGAAAGGTCTTTTTAGGCACATTGATGAGCTATTTCTTTTGCTTTTGCTGAGCTGTCTTCAGCAGCATGTATCACTTTTCACCTACTACTTCACTAACTCTATACTGGACACTGGGGGGACAGAGAAAGGGATCGGGAGGACACCGGGAGCCCAATCTGGTGTATTATCTCACGTATGATGGATAGATGTAAAAAAAAGGTAAACGGTTGTGTATACTCACAAAGCTGGGTTGCACATACGGCAACCAATCTGAATCGCATGTGGGGAAGTACCGTCCCCACTCGGTCTTGTATTGTCCCTTCAATGGTCGCAGCTCCTTAGGAAAGATACCACCTGGCTAGGTGGTTGCCCCTGATCAGAGGGGAGAACAACGACAAAAGGAGGTAGGAGGCGCCCTTAGGGTACTCGAATATTGGTTTGTATCTCAATGAGGAATGGATTTGTCCTAGATACTAACAATAAAGCATGTATATATGCACAAAAAATGGATGGTAAGGAAAGATCCTACCTTGTAAAGTAGTCACTCAGGATATCATAAAAAGAAATACATTAATGGGGCACTTTTAAAATGAAAACGCGTTTCGCAGTGTAAACTGCTTCATCAGGTCGAGTGTTGTGCCAATAGAAGAGAGTCCCCAGGCTTAGGTGCCTGTCTAACCCTATACTAAGTTAGTATTACCAGAATTACTGAGTTTACCAATGTGGGGTTCCCCCACCTGAACAATACAAGCCTACATGGTCCATAACATGCAGGCTTAGAAAGAAAGGGGCAAAACATTTTCCCACGTTTTGTAAATCCCAGTTGTCTATATTAATGACAAGGCAAGGGGCTGATCCCCACCACCAGTGCCCAGGAGTAAATGAGGGTGACTTCTCCCACTCACATGGATAAAACACCTGAATGGTAATTTATGATGGGACCCAGAAACCAAGAAATCCTCCCACATATAATTACAGGGGTGCATAAGTATTCCTTAACTATTCCTGAAAAGAGTTAGATGTTTAAAAAAAATGCTGAAAATCTCTTGAATAAAATAAAATGACTTCTCTCAAAAATAAAACAAAACACTTTTGCTAAATGTTCCATGCCATAATCCAAGTGAGCTGTTTGAAATATTGTAATGCTGTACAACAGGGAAGCCCAACTGAGGACCATATCCATGCCAGTTTATAGGATAGACAGAGAAATTAAGAAATGTGTTCTATTTGATGAAATACACCCTTCTTGATTCACTCCCATCAATTTATTTGAGCTGTGCCAAAAATGTTTAAGGACCTCTGCCCTTGAGGACTGGAACTGGACATCCCTGCTGTACAGTCTTCTTAAACTCTGGATCCAAGCGCATCCTAAAGGCCCATATGCTTTGTCAAACTACCACGCAATTCAGAGAGTGAGCCCTGGCATTATCATGACACCACTAAACTCATCCTCGCCCTTGTCATCTCCCGCCTTGATTACTGCAATTCTCTTTTGTCTGGCCTCCCCTCTAACCGTATTGCCCCACTTTAATCGGTAATCAATCGGCAGCCAGATTGATACATTCTTCTCATCGCAGCACCTGTACGACTCCACTCTGTAAAGCCCTACACTGGCTCCCCATCAGCTTTAGGATCAATTTCAAAATCCTGTGCTTGGCCTACAAATCAGTGCAGAAGACCTGCCCGACCTACATCTCTGATCTGGTCCACAGGTACATACCAGCCCACCCCCTCCGATCCTCCAAAGACCTGTGCCCAGTCTCACCATGCACATCTCAGTCCCATGCACAATTGCAGGACTTCACTAGGGCTGCCCCCACTCTCTGAAACTTGCTCTCACCAGCCATCAGAATCACCCCCACCTTTAATACCTTTAAACAAGATCTCAAGACTCAGCTTTTCATACTCGCATACCCCCTACACCAGCACCATAATACATTCTGTTAGACACTCTCTCAACAGATGCACCTATTGTCTCCACCCCCACCCTTTAGATTGTAAGCCTCTGGCAGGGCCCTCCTCCCTAGTGTTTCCAGGCTGATTATGCAATCTTACTGTCAATCACCCCTCTTGTGGACTAGAACAGTCTCTATTTTGACCTATGACTCTGTACTGTTATCAAATCATTTGCATGATCTTGTTTTGTTGTGAGTTTCCTGTATGTCCTGCCTTGTATGTTAACCCATTTATCTATTGTGCAGTGCTGCGTAATATGTTGGCGCTTTATAAATACAATAAATAATAATAATAAATACATTTCATGCCAGGGTTACCTATTAGTTTATTGATCTGGATCACATCTCACCGGTCAGCAGAAAATTCAAATATATTTGATGTTAGGGCTCTGTTCCTCAGTAGGTAGGATTCTGATTTGTTAGATCAATTTATTAATAGGAAACCCCATTTGGAGATTGCAGTTCCCATTCATTGAGATAAGAACCAATACAAGTGCAATCCCGATTGCTAAGGGAGGAGAGAATTATGGGCAGTTTAAGTATGGTTAATAGTGTCAAAAGTCAGAACACATAAAAGAGTAAGAGCTTTTAGATTTAGCTATTAGCAAGTGAATACATTAATAAGCGAAGTTTTAATTCAACATCTAGGGCAGAAACGAGACAAAATGATTAAAAAAAATGCAATTCTCCTGGCAGTTACAGTATTTGCAACTGTCTCTTCAGTTCTCCCTATTATTTGTCTTCCCCTAACCTATCCACTGCAATAAAAATTACCTCAGCTCAAGGTAACCTGCGCAGGAGTATTTCTCAGGCACCGCTGGGCCGATTTGCATATTTTTTTTTTATTGCACGTAGCTAGCACTTTGCTAGCTGCGTGCATATTACGCTCACCGCCGATTCGCCGCTACCCGCCTGTGACCGGGGAAGCCCAGCAGGAAATCCCATTCTGAACAGGATTTCCTGCTTACTTTGATCGCCGGAGGCGATCGGAGTGGATGGGAGGATGCCGCTGTTCAGCGGCTATCATGTAGCGAGCCCTGGGCTCGCTACATGATTTTAAAAAAAATATGCCGCAGGAATTGGACCGGCAAGGGGGTTAAGGTGCGTACACACGCACTACGGCCGCCAACGACGTGTCCGTCAGACCCTCCTGCTGGGCGGACTTTCAGGCGACAGTAGCACGTGTGTACGCGCTGTCGGCGGACTGACAAGGCTGTTTCTGAGTGATCCGCTCAGAATATCATTCACAAATAGCCTTATCAGTCTGCCGACAGCTTACTGTTGCCTGAAAGTCCGGACCCGTCGTTGGCCGTAGTGCGTGCGTACGCACCTTTATGCCTAGCCCTTGACTTTCTCCTAAGCGTAATTCACTTCCAGACACCTACCCCTGACTGACCTTAATTGATTATTCTTGGCTACTTGGCTAATTAATCCAATCAGGCAATGATAAAGAAAAATAGTACAGGTACTGTATTCTGACTCAACTCACTGTATAGTTGTCACTAGTGTGATCTACTTAAACTAAGTCAACAGATAATCATTGAAGGCTTAAGGTTGCTTTTGGGATTTTGTAAGTGCCGGCGATTTTCAAAATTGCCCTAACGGCCCATTTCCACTAGCGGCGATTGCGATGCTAAATCGCAAATCGTTAGTGATTTTTTATTTGCTACGGTTTGCATATTAACATAGGAATCATGGTAGGTAATTTCCCCTACAGCGATTCGGTTTTTACTAATACGCGATTGCGCTGCAGAGCGATTTTTGCTGCGATTTTGCTATGCAGTGCATTGCATAGCAAAATCGCGATCGCAATTGCCGGGAAAATTAGGACTTTTCTGAATCGCAATTGCTAGCTTTTTGCGCAAACGCTAGCGATTGCTAGTGGAAAAGGGCCCTAAAAGCGCTTGTGTAATGATTCCCCGAGAGTGTTCACATCGGAGCGGTTCGATTCCGATCCGCTTACCGAAGCGCTGCCTGTACCATTTTTGGGGCGATTTGCCTCAGTGGAAGGTATAGGGAATCGCAAAGCGCTTGAAAAAATGCTTTGTAAAGCTATTTCCACAGCGCGTTCCTGAATAAATACAATGTACTTATTCATTTCTGGGTGAAAGAGTTCACTTCCTGACTGAGGTCTGGAAGTGAAAAAACAGAATCGCTCTGCAAAAGCGCTTAGAAAAGCGCTTTATAAAAAATTGTAGTATGCAGGTAAGTGCCAGGAGATGCTAAAAAAATTGTGCAAAAAAAATATCGAAAAATGCTACCGTCAGTGATTTCGATTTTAGATGTCAACAAAACCTAAAGGAGAGGGAAGGCTCAGGCATTCTATAGAGCCTTCCACCACTGTCTCCCCTGTTTGCAGTCTTCGACTGATGGGTTGGAGATGGAGACTCCTCATCCCCAATGCCAAGTGAGCTCTGAGTTTCTTATTTGATCATTAATTGGAATAGATAATAAGAATCTGCTACCTCTGGTTTTTTTTTGGGGGGGGGGGGGGGGGGGGGGCAGTAAACTAACTGAACTGCAGTGTTGTGCTTCTGTAAGAGATGTCTGCCAGCTACTGCAGACACTATAAGGTCACATCTGTCTGTGCAGCTCTCTGTCTGACAGACAGATGTAACCAACGGTAACCTGCTCAGGTTAGGTTATCCTGAGTCGCCGGTGCTCGATCCTCCAGTGGGTCACCAATCCTCTTCAAGTAATCCAATAAACAAGAGAGAATCATCAGGTGAAGGTGGTTATCGCGCAACATGTCATATATTTGCTAAAGTTTAGATAAACGCAAGTTGAAAAGCCTGTTGTGTGCCTTCTCCCTTGTTTATCAGCTCTCTGTCTGTGCAAACTCGAATAAAAAGCTTTACTGAGCATGTTCACACTGGTGATATCATAAGTTTTCCATAAAACCTGAACTGAATTAATGAAATATTGTCAGCGATTTAGTGGTTTGTTTTCCAAGTTTACCTTGGACAGACCAGATCTGTGTAGATTTGCTCAATTCCACGTGGTCACTCCACTGGAGATCTGTGAAAATACTTCTGTAAATAAGGCCTGGAAAGTTAACACTGAAATATATAAATAGCTACTGAAAAGAGCTGAAAGTGTTCAGAGATAAGAGTTGTGGCGTTATCACTGTGAGAGAGCCTCACCCAAAAGTTTCATTTGTAAAACAGTTCCTGAATTCACATACAGTCATGGAGTCATGGAAATGAGATCCAAAGCAAAAACAGTGCCAAGGGGGGAAAAATCTCCTGTATAAAAGCACCACAGTACTCTATCAGACGTTCTTACTCATTCACACGTTTTTCAACTAAAATAACATTTTATTTCCCTGCAGTTCAGCAAGTATTAAAGAAATACCAGAATATCCGAATCTGCTAAAAGCGCTGTCACTTTTCCCTTATTACTCATGCACTGGATATTAAATATGCCATAAAATAGTCACTTCATGCCCAGATGGAATAATGCTGAACTAGTAAGTCTGAAAGATACGTATGTATTAGAGACGGCTTACTGCATGCCACCTCCGAATTATTTCAGGGATTTTACAAGAGCGCCCCCTAGCAGCTCTCCGAAAACTCTACAGCAAGAAGTTGTGTGCTACTGCTCCTGAGTGACACAGAGGCCGGCTTGCATGTGGCTTATGCGGTGATGTGAAACCATCCTACACACATAGCAACAGTGCTGGTGCTGCAGCAAGGGCACACTGTAAGGACCTGCAGGAAATTGCTCACAGCTACACTCATGCTGAAACAGCGATCGCTGGTACATCTGGATGCAGAGCACAACTTGGGGCCGTCACAGAGGCTGGAACAGATGTGCAAGGACCCCGTGCAGCAGGATCAGCACTAGCAGAGGCCAGGAGACTGCTTTGTACTCAGCACAGTGGGGAGGCAGCAGCTGCCAACACTTGTGAGGTTCAGCGTCTTGGACAGCAGCAGGCTGCTCACACTACAGTCAATCGGGACCTTTCTTCTCAGCGAGCTCCTAATGCAAATGTGTCTGAACACAGTACAGAGCAGCAGTCTCTGCTACTAGCGTGAGTGCAGCAGCCTGTGACTCAAGTGAGCCTCCAACACAGTGCGATCAGTTCAACCCTAGTACTATTTGTTTGCTGATCGCTGCTGGCTACCCATTCAGGACCTGGGACAGTGGCATTAAGATTCTGTACCTCCGATAGCAGCGTTATAATTTAGGACCTTGGACAGCAGCATCAAGTATCGGCACCCAGCAGTATAAGATTCAGCACCTTGGACAGCAGTATAGGATCCAGTACCCGGTACAGCAGTATAGGATTCAGCACCTAGGACAGCAGTACAATATTCTGCACCTGGGACAGCAGTATAAGATTCAGCACCTTGGACAGCAGTATAGGATCCAGCACCCGGTACAGCAGTATAGGATTCAGCACCTAGGACAGCAGTACAATAGTCTGCACCTGGGACAGCAGTATAAGTAAGATTCAGCACCTGGGACAGCAGCCTCCATAGAGGGAACAGCAACAGAGACTAAAGCAGTACGGACTCTTCAGTAACTCCATTTCCCGGTACTGCCTTCTCAAACCACCCTCTTTATGGATGTCAAAGCAGCTCCCAACGGTGTGGCCACCATAGAAGACAGGATCTTAAGGATCACTGGCTACTATGGGTATTACCCGGGTTACTCCAGTCAGAAACGTAAGATTAATTGCAATGACTTGCAGGATGTGTATGTGATTGTTTTCAGATTTCTCAGAAATTGTGATAAACCTCTTATGACTGGTATAGCTAATGTATCTGTGTTGTACACAGGTGAACATGCTGTTTGCAATGGATGAATCATAATCCATTTCTAGGGCTTTGGGTGATTTATGCAGGCATGGCAAGTATTATGTGCCTTTGTTGTTGTAGATGGTTACATTCATAGCTTAGGTAAAGGCATGTACTTGCCTCTTTCTGTATTGAACGTGTTTCTAGTAACGTAGATGCATCAGTGCTGGAACTGAGCTGAATAGTAAAATGAGCAGTATAGAGAATTGAACACTGCCTTTCTGGTGGGGGTGGGTCGGATAAGATTGCCATCGTGCTCTTATCTCAGAGCAAAGACACTGTTGTACTACAGCGCATATCTGTGTATATTCTGACAAGCAGAAGCTTGACAACTGAAAGAGAGTTGAGGTTGCATGACACGTAACCGTTAGTTGTGAAGTGCCTAACTGACAGAATAGGTTATTCATTTAAAGGATCACTATGGCAAAAAAAAGAGTAGACAGTTAAAATCTGCCAAAACAGATGGTTTGGGCAAGTCCATTTCCTCATGGGGGTCCAGGGGTTTCTTTGTTTTCAACAGCATTTCCTGAACAGCAGTTGCAAAGTCTAACTGACAAAATAGTGTGCAAGTGAGTAGGGAGGCTGGCTGGTATCTTACTCTTTTGGCAGTTAAACTGCTGTTCAGGAAATGCTGTTGAAAAAAAAAAACAGAGAATCCCCCATAAGGAGATGGACTGGCTCAAAACCTGTCGGTTCTGTCAGATTTTAAATGCCTACCTTTTTCGCGATAGTGGTCCTTTTAATAAAATATCACTAGGTGATAACGGTATTTCAGGAATTCATACTCCATACTGGGTGTCTCCATATGAATGTGTGTATATGGTAGAGAGAAAGAGAGAGAAAGAGAGAGAGAGAGAGAGAGTGTAAAAACACACATAGTGCTTATCTAAAGTCTTTTATTGATGATAATGACTGTAGTTTGCTGTTACACCAGTTTAATATTTATTAGTATCCAATAGTTTGTATCATCATCTCATCATCTCATCAGGTGGGATGCATTTCTGCTTGATATGTGGGCCAGTGACTCAACAAAAATGTGCAACTGTCAACTAAATACTATAAATATATGTTGTTTGATAAAACTCTGGCAGGGGAAGAAAACATTTCTCTTGGGTCTTTGAAAGTCTGCTAGTCATGGATTCACACATAAACTTCTATAAGGCATTACTATTCATGCATTCTCCGTGTTCTTAAATAAGCAAGTCAGTTTCACAGTACTGTAATGATGTTCAAGAGAGACTTTGTGCCCTGTATCCTCTACAAATAAGATTTCTTAGATTTTAAATCTGTTACATATTTTCAGGGCAGTAAACTTGCAAGGCAATAAGAATGGTAATATGGCACCCTAAAGGGTGCTATAGATATATATTAGGTAGACCATATGCTAGACCAATCTGAAAGGATGTTTTGAGAAGTTTTGAGAAGTCTGTTTGTTAACCAATCATGTGTTCTGCTGGCCAAACATAGGCGGGTTGACTCAGCAGAATGCATCAATACTGCAAATGGCTCAGGGAAGCCATGGTGCAATAAAGCTTCTTTGTGTTGATTTCAAACAACCAATCAGACGCTGAAGAAAAAAAACATTGATGTTTGCTGCACATGACAGTGGGCTGAAAGTTATCCTAGAGAACCTCCAATGATCTTCACTGTACATTTACTTCATTGAACACTTGCACGGTTTCTAAATTCTGTTGATCTAACGGACTAGTACCAGATCACTCAGCCACAGTGAGGCCAGAGTTAGATTTTTCTGTGGATATGATCTAAAGTTACTGGAAACCTCACATCAAAAAAAGTTCTAGCATAACAGATCACTGACACAATTAACTTGTATAATGCAATCATTTTGTACAGGCAATTTTCCTATAGTTGTGCTTGCTAAAACAATCATATCTCTCTGTGTATGGCCAGTTTAAGAGTTAGATTGTATTACTACTGTATATGGCATTAAGGGCAATGTAATTTTAGTTCCAGAATAATAGAAGATGTTTAATACATGTCATGGAGTTCTAGTAGAATGACTGAGCAATCCATATCTAACAGAAGCAGCAGCTACTCTTCCAGTTCTTTAGTTCATAAACATGCATTAAAAGTGGAACTGAACTCTTGCACAAATACACTCTGTATGTATTTAGAGAGTATAGCCTGACTGTGGCTAATCGCAACTGTAATTTGATCTCTCAGCTGTGTCAGCTGTCTGCCTGGGCAGAGCAGCTAATTTGTAAACACAGGATGTTAAGTAGACACACTGCAGATTTATTGCAGGATTTGTATCAGCTGCAACAAAGACATGTTTTTCTTTAAAGGTTATTATGCTGGTGTTTATCTTTTAGAGAAGAGAGGTAGTTCTGAGTTCACGTTAATTTTGATTGTAGTTTTGTTTTTATTTAAACCTGAATGAGCATGCAGCAAATAGTGCTTTTTCTAGGAAAGTTATGAAACGTAGGGAGTTCCAAATCTAGGTAATGACAGATCACAAATATTTATAGAAGTCTTTACTTTAGGGAATCCTCACTGTTTGCTAATGGAGATGAAATTCTCATACCCAACTGTGCATGGTGGTGAAGTTTATTTAATTAATGTTGTCTCTGGTTTGTCAAATCATAATTACATATTTGGCTCAGATCATAATTGCCACTTAAAATTACTCCTATCAATGTGTGGTGAGTAAATACGTTTTCAGAGCACAGTTAAAGTAACATATAAAAACACCCACCCACACACAGATTCACGCTTTGATTGCTTAACAAGTAGTGGGACATTTATGCAAATTCAACTACTTTGTTCTTTAATTATAGGTGACTTGGCCTTGGGGAAAAATAGCTGCAGCACATTGATTTGTTTTGTCAAAATAGTTTTTATTGATTTTCAAATTTAACACTTTAAATGAAGCATATAACAAGTTTTACTGTTGATAAGTTATCAACAAACAGTAAAGGCAGCCACACACTGGTCGATTGCCACCAGATTGACCAACAGACAGATCCCTCTCTGATCGAATCTAATCAGAGAGGGATCTATTGGCTATGCATACACTGCACACAGATTTTGAATTGATTTCAGCATGAAATTGATTCAAAATCTGTGCAGCTGCCACTGCCACCTGCCTCAGGTCACCTTTGCTCCCCCCGACAGCAGCAGTACATTACCTGTTCAGCCGGCGCGAGTCCCTGGGTGGCCTTCTTCATCGTCTCTTCACTTCCTTTCTAGTTCTGTGATAAGGGGAAGTTCAAACAGTAGAGCGCCCTCTACTGTTTGAACTTCTGCTGGTCACAGGATGGGACAGGAAGTGAAGAAGAGATGCAGAAGAAGACCAGCCGGAGAAAGAGACAGCACGGACCCGGGCACTCGTGCCAGTGGAACACATAATGTGCTGCTGCGTCGGTCATCGCTGAATCGAACACCTCTAACAACGCACTCCCGACCCACCAGCGACTGAGCAAAATTTTCCACCTGGACAGATCAACGGAATCGATTTCAGATGGAAATTGGTCGATCGGTTCACGTTTGCATAATCGATTTCACAGCAGATTTGATCACAGTGATCAAATCTGCTGTCTATCAGCTGGATATCGAGTTTGTGTATGGGCACCTCAACAGTACAATTGGCTGCAAACAAAGTACATACAATGTGTTGTTAACTTAAAGAGGAACTCCAGTGAAAATTATGTAATAAAAAAGTGCTTCATTTTTACAATAATTATGTATAAATGATTTAGTCAGTGCTTTCCCATTTTAAAAGCTTTCCTCTCCCTGATCTACATTCTGACATTTATCACATGGTGACATTTTTACTGCTGGCAGGTAATGTCACTGGAAGTAGCTGCTGCTTGCTTTTTCTGGCAGTTGGAAACAGCTGTAAACAGCTATTTCCCACAATGCAACAAGGTTCACAGACAGGAAGCTGCCAGAACCATGGTCCTCACAGTTTCCTGTGGGAGGGGTTTCACCACAATATCAGCCATACAGCGCCCCCTGATGATCCGTTTGTGAAAAGGAATAGATTTCTCATGTAAAAGGGGGTATCAGCTACTGATTGGGATGAAGTTCAATTCTTGGTCATGGTTTCTTTTTAATCATACAAAGAAAAGAATAAGAAAACAAAAAGGAAAATGGGGAGATTACAGAATCCTGGGGATAAACAGTTCTATGACAAAAAGAGGTTCCCCAAGTCCCCACTTGTTAGGTATATGTTGAGTGAGCAGATCCGGGAAGTGATAAAAACCTGAGGGAAGATTGTCTTTTGAAGTAGTGGGTGGGGCAAGTAACAGGACAGAGACTGTCAACTGACTGCATAAGTCTCTATCCCTATACCTGGAACCAACCAACCACTGTACATTGATTTGTTTAGAAAAACTGAGGTGTAATACTTAAAAAAGCGCTAACTGAAAGGTTTGGCCATTTGATAAACACGTTCTGCATGTCATAGTAGTAGAAAACAGATCCTTCATGTAGCTTTCTTTTTTTATAAAAAAAAAAAAAAAAGACTGATGACGTTTGCTTCCTCATTGTTTAGTATTATGACATTTTTGTGACCCTAGCAGACAGACGTGTCTCTTGAGCTAAGCCATTTGATAGCCATTGTTATGGCAAGTTGCCACTTGCAAAGTCAGCGGTGGCACTGAGCCTGGCTTCTGTCCAGAGAATGTAACTTTCCTTAGAAATAGGTTTGTATTCATTGAAGTGAGTTTATAGAAGAATGATTGATGCAATCTAGCACTCCAGCTGTGTACTGAAGCTGAAGCTGAATATGATGATTGCCAGTCATCGAGGGACTACAAATTACAACATGTGGCAAGACATGAGGAAGATAGTGTCACAGGACATCTTAGAACTGGACAGTACAGCAGGGAATTGATGTGGCTGGACAGACTGAAATTAGTTTGAAAGGACATGAGGAAACTAGTGGGACAGGACATGCTAGAACTGGTATGACAATACATGAGAGAACTGGTATGACAATACATGCAGAAATTGTTATAACTGGAAATGATTAATCTAGTATGAAAAGTAGTGCTGGAACTGGTATGATAGGATATGCTGGGAGTGGGACTGATATGACAAGACATACTGCAATTGGTATGACAGGACTTCCCAGAAGTGGTATGATAGGACATCCCAGAAGTGGTATGACAGGAAATCCCAGAAAAGGTATGACAGGAAATCCCATAAGTGGTATGACAGGAAAACCCAGAAGTAGTATGACAGGACATCCCAGAAGTGGTATGACAGGACATCCCAGAAGTAGTATGACAGGACATCCCGGAAGTGGTATGACAGGACAACCCAGAACTGGCATGACAGGACATCCCGGAACTGGCATGAAAGGACATGCTGAAACTGTTAAGAGGGGACATGTTGGAACTGGTATGACTGGACATTCTGAAAATGGTATGATAGTACATGCTGCTGGAACTAGTGTGAGAGGACATGCTGGAACTGGTATACCAGAACATCCTGAAAGTGGTATGAGACAGGACATGCTGAAACTGGTATGATAGGCCATGCTGGAACTGGTATGACAGGACATTCTGGGGGTGGTGTGACAGGACATTCTGGAATTGGTAGGATAGTACATGCTGCTGGAACTGGTATGCCAGAACATCCTGGAAGTGATATGACAGGACATCCTGGAATTGGTATAACAGGACATGTTGGAACTTGTAGGATGGAACATGCTCAAACTAGTATGACAGGACATGCTTAAACTGGTAAAACTGGTATGATAGGTCATGCTGGAACTGGTATGGCAGGACATGCTGGGGCTAAGTTTACAGGGCACCCTGGAACTGGTATTACAGGACATGCTGGAATGGGTTAGACAGGACATATTGAAACTGGTATGACAAGACATACTGGAAGTGGTAAGCCCCTTCTCTTATACTGCTGAGTCCCTTCAACCCACCATACAGTCAAATAGTTATGAAGCCTTGGAGTCACTTGAGTTCTTTGGCAGTGTCCCAACCCTTCCCACTTCCTCACCCACACATCCAAGCAACCCCAGCATGAATCCCACATTGCCATTTTCCCATCTCCATCATTCGCTAAACCAGAACCCCACCATTCAATACTGGTGGTGGTGGTGTGTGTGTGTGTGTGTGTGTGTGTTTGGGTGGGTGGGTGGTGGGGGGTTGTGACTGTACTTAACCCCTTTCCCCAAATGGATAGGACCGAGTAGCATGAACACCATGTCCTCTCTCAGCCATTACATCAGAATGATGGGTCACTGTAATGATGCAGTGGTCTAACTCTTTGAGATAAGAGACACCCAACACCCTTCACAGATACAGTACATAAAATAGGGGTGGGGTCTGAGGAGGGAAGATTTTGAGCGGCGTCCATCTTAGTGTTGGGTTGTGGCAGGGATGAAGAAAGAGTGTACATTGGATTTCAGGATTTTATTCTATTACATGTATGACCAAAGTGGTAACAGACTGTACATGTTTTCAGTAAAGTGGGATAACATTACAAGGTGCCCAATATATGTTTATCCCATTGACCCAATCGGGGATGAGCATTCCAAATGTATGCTTCAGCCCACAAGATTCCTGAATTACTACACTATATTGGGCTCTCTGTGTCTCCTGTGTTTTTTTCATTCTGGAAGATAGCTGGAACATTTGAATATATCTTAAAGTTCGCTACAGTAGTCCATTAATAGTGCTAGAGCTAACTGGGGTAACAGAGACTCCCTGTGAAGAAGTATTGAAAATTCACTCCCTGAAGCATCATTGGATTGGGCATTGAATATTAAAGGGAACCTGAAGTGTGAGGTGCATGGAGGCTGCCATATTTATTTCCTTTTAAACAATACCGGTTGCCTGTGTCTGCAGAAGTCTCTGAATTACACACTTGAAACAAGCACACAGCTAATCTAGTCAGATTTTTGACAGAAACTCCTGATTTGTATGCTTGTTCAGCTAAAATTGGCTAAAAGTATTAGAGGCAGAGGATCAGTAGAACAGCCAGGCAAACTGGTATTGCTTAAAATTAAATAGATGTTAGCCTTCAGGCCTGAATTTACATCACAGAAGCCTATAGGCACAGATGTCCTGGCACCTTAGACTTCACCCTCCATGGACCTACAAACACCCCACAAACTGCACTGCAAGTGTGCTGGCTGGCCCAGCTGTCACTTTCCCCTTACTTCCCTTGCCCGACATAGGTAGGTAGCCAGAGCTACTCTCAGTATTAAGTAGCTAGTGGTGCCCCCGACTGAAAGGAGATCTCATTAGTGGAATTTCAAGAACTGGGTGAGTAACCTCTCATTTACACTCTACTCAGGACTCAGCATAGGAAGGAGGGAGGGAGACGTTCGGGGAGGAGAGTGAGCCACCTTTCCATCATCAGGCGCCTGTAGGCACATGCCTATAGTGCCTTATGGTAAATATGGCCCTGTCAACCTCCATATCACTCTCACTTTAGATACCCTTTAATCAGGGGCATAACTAGAGGGGAGCAGTCCCTGCGACCGCAGGGGGCCCACAGCTGTTATGGGCCCCAAATACTAACCTTCCTTTCCTCCAATGCAGGGGACTATCCTTCACTGCTACACTTGTTAGGGGTGTGAAGATCATGATGGCCACACTTGTTTTATGACCCTTGTGAGATGGGCCATGAAGGGCACTACGGGGAAGCAAGGGAAGGGATGTGAACAATGGGGGCCACATCAAAGTTTTGCTGTGGGGGCCCCATGAAGTGTATTTACACCATTGCCTTTAGTATTTGTAATTTATACCTAGAAAAAAAAAATTATGTGCCCTTCAAAAGGTATCAACTGAAAAGGTATTTATTATTCCTTAAATATGATCTCTTCCCTTTTCCATTCAGATAAATAAATGCCGCTCTGGGAATTAGTCTGAGAGATAACTAGAGAAACCGATTGCTTGCTTCACTATTGCAGAGATAATAGTCACCTTGAGGAACAATAAGATGAATGGGTTCTCCTTGAAAGAATTGCTTATCAGTGTTTACAGGGATGTAGGTGGGAGATACGCTTTCCAAAAAGTTCATTCAGTCTCACACCATGACACACAGGGATAGATTTGTTAAGCTCCTCTTGAAATGAGTTAAGGTCCGTACACACGCCGGACTGGAGGCAACGACGGACCCGTCGTTGCCTCCAGTCCGGCGTGTGTACGGACCTGAACAGTAGAGAACATAAGTAATCCAGCAAACCTGGATAGTGTACTGGATAACGGCACTGCCTCTGACATAGGAGACCAGAGTTTGAAGCTACCTATTCAGCAAGGAGTCTTTGGGCAAGACTTCCTAACACTGCAGAGTGGCCTATTCAGCGCGCCCTTTGTGGCTGCTGCAGCCACTTTCTCAAGCACTTTCCAACAGGAGAAAACCGCTATACAAAGTTTAGCATTATTATTATTATTATTATGAATAAACCTGAACAGGATTTTTTTTGTAGATTGCCATAAGGTGGTAATGCAACCTTCATGATGTAGGAACATGGGTTGATTTATAGAATATATCTCTTCTTTTGTGTCTTAACTCATAATTTATTTCTCTATAACTATAGCCCTAGAGCCACCAGAAAGCAAGAAAATACTCAAAATAATTTTGATAGCACTTTTTCACCAACTTTTTGGTACGTTTTTAGTTGAAAAGTGCTGGAAAGTTATGAAAAAAAGATGAAAAATTATCTCCTAGGAGAAAACTCAGATAAAAAAGTGAATTGGATACGGGCAAATTAATTGTATGTAGTACAACTAAGAAATAGAACATTAGTAGCAAGTTCACCTCCCATTCATTCGCCAATAACTTTATTGCTACTTATCACAATTAATTGATCTATATCTTGTTTTTTCCGTCACTAATTAAGCTTTCTTTGGGTGGTACATTTTGCTAAGAATTATTTTTTTCTAAATCCATATTAACAGGAAGATTAAGAAAGAAATGGAAGAAATTCAATATTTCTAAGTTTTTGGCCATTATAGTTTAAAATTAATACATGCTACTGTAATTAAAACTGATGTATTATATGTGCCCATTTGTCCCGGTTATTACACCATTTAAATTATGTCCCTATCACAATTTATGGCGCTGATATTTTATTTAGAAATAAAGGTGCATTTTTTTCAATTTGCGTCCATCACTATTTATAAGCTTATAATTAAAAAAAATATAATAAGATACTCTCTTGACATGTATATTTAAAAAGTTCAGACCCTTAGGTAACTATTTATGTTGTGTTTTTTTTTTATTGTAAATTTCTTTTTTTTAGTTAAAAAATTTATTTGGGTAATTTTTGGTGTGGGAGGGAAGCAGATAATTTTAAATGTAAAATAATGTAATGTAATGTAAAAAATGTATGTGGGTGTAGTTTACTATTTGGCCACAAGATGGCCACAGTCAAAAAAGTCCTGGAGCGTACGATCACGCTACCAGGGACTATACGGAGGCTGTAAATTTTTTTTTTGCAGAAAGACCATGCTCTCTGATTATAAAGCGTCGGTTTTTCTGCGGGGAACTTAGATTGATGAATGGGAATTATATTCCCATTCACTGATCGGGGAAGGGGGGGGGGGGGAGGGGGTCAATGGCAGGCAGCGGGAGCGCGCCTGCCATTAGGATAGACTTAAGTGGTTAAATACAGAGTATTGTTTGTAAACTGCAAATACGTATGAAAGAATGATGCAATGTTATAAAAAAAAAAAGCTATATAACTGAAAATAAAAATATGGGACTCTTTCATTTGCTGCTAATATTCTATGAATTATCTGTACTACACATACAATTCATTATCTCATATGTTTATTTTTGCTTTAGTGTCACTTTGAATTATGTCCTTCCTCAGAATTAGGACAAAGGTGTTTTTATTTACCAAGTGCCCTCAATGTTAAATGCCATGTGAGATGTGATCTCAGGGAGGAGGGACTATGTGTTTAGAGGCTCCTCCCTCCTGGCCACACAACCAGCATGATTGATTGAGTTCTCCTTAAGGAGGGAGGGGGGCAACACTTTTTTGTGATAAAAAATGATTTTGATAGTAATGTAATATTTATATGTGTTATTAACATTTTGTTTTCCTGACAAAATCCGTGTTTAAAAAGTAGCAGAGCCTACTGTTTACTGGCGATCGCTGCTGCCATGACTTGGGGCATAAAAGCCTACAGCGATGGCCTGGCTCAGTAAGTAAATTCCTAAAATGTCATTGTGGGTCACAGGAGATTCTTTTTTTTCTGTCTGAAATGCTGAAATCATGATTTATTTTTTTTTCTGCCTTCATCCCAGCCTTATGTGGCAATAATCCTTGGTAATGTTTTATGGAGCTACATTGTCTCTTCAGTACAGTATTTTCATACAGATTTATGAGTAGGTTAGATATAGTAGATGAGAGATTATTAAGAAAAAATAAAGGTTCATCCAACATAAAAAAACAATCATGATTTTTTTTATCCTGATAACGTCATCACAGCTTTATGTGCCATTAATTAGTCATCCCCGCATTGCTGAATAGAAGTCCTTGGAAATGTTCACTGAAGCTACATTCTCTTTTCAGTACTATATTTTTGTACAGATGTATGAGTAGGTTACATATAGTTGATAAGATTTTATAAAGAAAAAAAAAGATCCATCCAATATAAAAAAAAATATATATTTTTTTCTTCTGCTTTAACCACTTGAGGACCCACCCTTTACCCCCCCTTAAGGACCAGCGCTGGTTTGATTGATCTGTGCTGGGTGGGCTCTGCAGCCCCCAGCACAGATCAGGGTGCAGGCAGGGAGATCAGATTGCCCCCCTTTTTTCCCCCCTATGGGGATGATGTGCTGGGGGGGTCTGATCTCTCCTGCCTGCTGTGGGTGGCGGGGGGGGGGGCACCTCAAAGCCCCCCTCTGCGGCGAAATTCCCCCCTCCCTCTCCTACCTGCTGCCTCCCCTGGAGATCCGGGCTGCACAGGACGCTATCCGTCCTGTGCAGCCAGTGACAGGACGTCCCCTGTCACATGGCGGCGATCCCCGGCCGCTGATTGGCCGGGGATCGCCGATCTGCCTTACGGCGCTGCTGCGCAGCAGCGCCGTACAAATGTAAACAAAGCGGATTATTTCCGCTTGTGTTTACATCTAGCCTGCGAGCCGCCATCGGCGGCCCGCAGGCTATTCACGGAGCCCCCCGCCGTGATTTGACAGGAAGCAGCCGCTCGTACGAGCGGCTGCTTCCTGATTAATTAGGCTGCAGCTGGCGACGCAGTACTGCGTCGCTGGTCCTGCAGCTGCCACTTTGCCGACGCACGTTATGAGTGTGCGGTCGGCAAGTGGTTAAGAAGGCAAACTACACTGAGCGTTGACTTTTTAGTAGGAGGGCTTTTCAGTCTCTTTAGTCCCCTATACTTTCCTAGTTACCCCGAGCTGCTTGGGTATTCTGTTGTACTGGTCCAAACCTTATCCCATAGAGCCAAATCAATCCCTGCCATGTACTGAGGAGGGCCAAAAGTCCGGAACAGGCTGTCTGCATGTGGGGTTGGTGTGGCTCTGTAAATTTCATAAGCTATAGGCTTGCTAGACACCAACGGTTCTGCATGTTTGCCTGGCTTCAGGGGCATAAAGAGGTAATTTGCACATTCAGTTGTGATGCATTGTGGGAGACCACAATCGCTCACTTAAAGGGGTTCTGTTGACCTTTTAAAAAACAAAAACTGCCACTTACTTGGGGCTTCTATCGGCCCGTGCAGCTGGAATGTCCAGCGCCGTCCTCTTCTGATGTGCCATTTCCCGCCGCCGATCCTGGTGTAGTTATTCATCTAACTAGGCGAATATAAATGTGACTGCATGGTCGTGGCCACCAGCGTGCTCATTCCCATGCGCGTCAGTGGGAGCTTACAGCGCAGGCGCAGTACAGGAAAACTGCATACTGTGCCTGCGCAGTAAGCTCCCACTGACCATGGCCACGCAGCCACACTTCTATTCATCTAGTTAGACGAATAATTACACTGGGACCAGCATCGGGGAACGGGGCATCGGAAGAGGACGGCGTGGGACATTCCAGCTGCAGGGGGCCGATAGAAGCCCCAGGTAAGTGTCAGTTTTTGTTTTTTAAAAGGTCAACAGAACCCCTTTAAAGCTAAATTATCGCAAATACCTTCTGTTTTAAGAAGGCAAACTACACTGAGTTTTGCTTTATAAAATATCCACTGATCCCAAGAAAGGCAACCCTTTAAAAATGTGAGTCAGTTTTTCCTACAAAATGGGAAAAGTTCCTTCCAACCTACGTGGAAACCAGAGAAATCCCTTGATCAACATTCTGCTGTTATTTACTGGACATGTAGATAGCCTTCTATACTTTAATTTTAAGAAAGCAATGAAACACTGACAATGTCTTTTTCTTTTTAATCAGTACAATGAATAAAGTAAAATAAAAAGAGGAAAACTTTATGTTGAAATGTTACTTTATGTAGCGCTATGAATCAAAATAATGCTAGAAAAGAAAGGAACACTCACATGATACTGTTACATTAACAGAGTTTGCACCTGAAAGGGAATACTGGACACAGAAGTACAAATCAATACACTGACAGAGCAGAATTGCAATCACAGCCCGGCTGACAAAAAGGGATCACGGGCAGGTCAGCAAAGAATTATTCTTGAAAATATATAGAAGAGCCTGGACAAGCACTGCCAGTAAGAGAAAGGCACTAGAAAGCAGCCCTGGTGAATACAGTGCTGGTCCTCAGATGACTAATATGAAAACTAATGGTGCAGCAATGTTAAATTATTCACAGAGTAGTGGACTGGGCACTGTATGAGTGACCGTGGCCAACTGCAGCATGACAATTGCCTGCAGTGAGAAGGGAGGGAAATAATGAGATCTGTCACAAAGAAGCAGATGTAAAAACAATTGCTTTTACCAACAGCAGATACAAAACAATTTCTGCTCGTCCATCATGTTTTGGTTATAGTCATGCAGGGTTTTGCATCAGCCATGGCATTTTAGTCCAAATTGTGCTGGACTATTGTAAGTTGCCCATTCAGTGCCTGGACCTTCTGCATCACATCAGAGGCTGTGCTGGGGCGGACCCATCGGTGACCGCTGACTAGTCTGATAGGATGAGTGCAAGCACAGGATAAGGTCCGAAGTACAGCAGGCAGGTCCAGGACTGGTGAGTAGCTTGTAGACTGAATATGGATAGACAGCTGCACAGAGCTGCTGAAAAGAAAACAGAATCAGGACTGACAGGGTTCATGTGAGTGCAAATAAAATTACCGCCGAAAAGGTATTTGGAAGTCTTCAGGAGCCGTGTTCTCCCTAAGACGTGCGGCTCCATACTGCACAGGCATGAGTGTGCAAGAGAGCGTGCTTGCACAGGCGCAGTACAGGGCTGCCCTTCTTCAGGAGCACTCGGGCTCCCTAAAGACTTCTGAAGCCTCCTTCGGCCGAGTAAAGCAGTATTTGACTAATTTAGTCAAATACTGCTACCAGGCGAGCCAGCACCAGAACGACGGGACGAGGAGAGGAACCGGAAGGCTCTATAGGACCCAGAGCCTTCCCTCTCCTTGGGTAAGTATCTATCTCATTTTTTTAAATGCAGTTCCCATTCACTTTAAAGAGCCATCCAGTATATACAGTATGAGTGGAGCACCAAAAGAAACCACGTTCATTAAAGAGACTCCGTAACAAAAATTGCATCCTGTTTTTTATCATCCTACAAGTTCCAAAAGCTATTCTAATGTGTTCTGGCTTACTGCAGCACGTTGTACTATCACCATCTCTGTAATAAATCAACTTATCTCTCTCTTGTCAGACTTGTCAGGCCTGTGTCTGGAAGGCTGCCAAGTTCTTCAGTGTTGTGGTTCTGTGATGCATCTCCCCCATCCAGGCCCCTCTCTGCACACTGCCTGTGTATTATTTAGATTAGAGCAGCTTCTCTCCTCCCTCTTATCTTTTACAAGCTGGATAAATCCTCCTCTGAGCTGGCTGGGCTTTCACATACTGAGGAATTACATACAGGCAGAGCTGTCTGCACTCTGCAGGAAGAAACAGCCTGACACTTCAGTGGAAGATAGCTGCAGGGGGAAAGAAACACACAAATGATCTCTTGAGATTCAAAAGGAAGGCTGTATACAGCTTGCTTGTGTATGGATGTATTTTCTATGTGTGGATATACTGTACATCAATCTACTTCCTGTTTTGGTGGCCATTTTGTTTGTTTATAAACAAACTTTTTAAAACTGTTTTTAACCACTTTTAATGCGGCGAGGAGCGGCGAAATTGTGTCAGAGGGTAATAGGAGATGTCCCCTAACGCACTGGTATGTTTACTTTTGTGCGATTTTAACAATACAGATTCTCTTTAAGGTGATTAAGGAGAAGCTTATACACAAACCCTATGGAGGAGACCAGAGCTGTGGTTATCAGGAGTGGATCGGGAGCATCAAGGGTCACCAATCAGAGGTGATTAATGACACATAGGGACAGGCTCATGTTATTGGATTACAAATTATAAAAATATAATGTTGCCTAATTTAAAGCAAACCTGAAGTGAAAAAGAACCTATGATATAAAGATTTGTATGTGTGGTATAGATAATGAATAGAGCATTAGTAGCAAAGAAATGAGTCTCATATTTTTATTTTCAGTTATATAGCTTTTTTTCTACAACAATGCATCATTTTGACCACACTCTGTCTTTTAAGATATAAAACAAAGCAGACAAAAATTACCCTTTGAACTTTCCTGCAGTAAAACCTTATCTCAGGCTGTCTCTCACTGTTTGTTGGCTGTTTAAGTACTTCAGAAAACAGGACTTTATTAGACCCAGTGGGTAGAATAGCTCAGAGAAGCTCTTTTGCACAGAAAACAACTGAAGTTTTTTCAACTCCTTCTGTACTGGAAAACAATATGAGACTCTTTTCTTTGCTAGTGATGTTCTATTCATTATCCGTACTACACAAACAATTCATTATATTGTAAGGTTATTTTTGTCCAACTTTATGTCCAACTCTGGACACATATCTGCATGTGTCACGTGACGCTAGCAGCAGCTTGTTCATGTGGAGTCCATGCCCCAGTCGGTGACGGTTGTTAAAGTGGCAAAATGGGATCCTATGCATTGTTAGGAAGTCAGTTTAAAGAGGAGAAATATGCCTAAAGAGAGCCCTGGGACTTTAATTGTGGCAATAGTAATATTAGGCTGCACTTGTACTGTTCCTAATACAGAAATAAAAAAACATGATTTTATGAAACCTATTCAAAAACATACAAACATGCATGCTAGATGTCTATGTAGATACCTATATTTCAAAAGGGACTTCTTTTAATGAGCTTTGGAGCTATTAGCAGCACAGAGCTCTGCCACTTTCATTATTGTTAATTTTCACAATCAATTTTTTTAAAGGACTGTGACCCCTATTCATTATTTGTACAAAGATGTTTAGTCTCGATAGGCTTAAAATTCTAGGGATTTTATGTATCCTCTTTTTTTTTTTCCTCCCAGAACTGTTACTTGGTAAATATGTTCTCTCTATAATGAAATTGGAAAACATACTTGATTGTTAAGCTGCATACATCTTAGTGGTGTGAAATCTTTTTTCACCAGAATAGTGTTCAGGCAGGGATCACACTTGACTGTTTTCGTGCGCATTTTCTGCACAGAAAAACTGAGAACTCATGTTAATCAATGGGCTTGTTCACACTTAATATGTTTTTTTTGTCAATAGAAATTTTTAACGACATTAACTCTTCCATAAACAAGAAAACTTTAGTGTCATCAGACGGCCATAGCCGACACCAAAGGTAGAAGCTACGAAGCCTGTCTCCACTTGGGCTATAGTACCAACTCGTAAATCATTGTAAATGTCTGATGAGAATCGCCTAAAACATGAATATGCAAATAAGATAACCATAACGTAGGTCTAACTCAGACCACAGTTAATATGTTTTTTGCGCGCAGAAGAAAAAACTGCATGATGACTCTGCACATTTTGTCAGTTTTCTCTATCAATTACATCAGCTGCTGTGAAAAAACGCATGCATTTTTCTGCATAGAAATACACTTGGTGTGCAGAAAAAGTATGCAGAAAAACGCACGCAGAAACCTGAAAGACAAGTGCATTCCCTACCTCAAAGATCCACACTTTTTACAACCTCCTCAATGAGAACTCCTTCTGGTACAGGACTGGATTTAGCAATCCATAAACAGTTCAAGCAAGGCCAATAGACAATCCAATGCTGGAAGAATTTCTTTGTTTGGGGGGTATAACCCCTTTCTCCAGACATAAGGTAAACAGACAATAACTGGATTTCCTATTTACCTATGCCTTGGAAAGGGGATAATACCCAGAAATATTGGCTTTTTAGTGATGGATTAAAAATTGAAATAGAATCTGTAAGAAAAAAAGGGCTCCTGAGTGGTACTAACTTCAGGAGGGGGAAGCGTATGGATCCTAATGAGGCTTCAACCCCTCCTCTTCCGTCCTTCCATTCCAGCGCCATCAGCTGCCGAAAGTAGAGCGGATCTGAGCTCTGAGCCTGAACGAAAGCCGTTACTGTGCCTGTGCGAGGCTCACACAGGATTGTTATGAGCCAGGAGCTCAGCAATGCTGTCAAGTTAGTTGGTGGATTTTCGGTGGCTGACAGCACTGGAACGGTGGGGGCGGAGGAGAAGCCTCATTATGACCCAGAGGCTTCCCCCTCCTGAGGTAAGTATCCCCATAGGACACTTTTTTTCCTTACAGATTTTCTTTAAGCGCCTGTTCCACTGCTAAGTACTAGATTGCTTGACCTCTTGTTTCACCAAACACAGGGAGGACCATACCACAGATTGCTGTTCCTAATTTTATGGTGACCTTCAAAAAGTTAGGTAACTCAACTGATACCGTTTTTTTGCCCATGTGGGAGATTATGGTTTTACAGCCAAGTATACAGATAGACCATCATGGGGGGGGGGAGAGGTGTATGGGCCCTTGAGGATTATGGGACCCAGCCAAGGGGAGTCCTACCATGAAACATATGAAGGCACTTATCAGACACTTGACCAGTACATACATATGGAGTACGTGTGTTTGCATTTTGTGTGCTCTGTACAGTATGTTCTGATGGCTGTGCTGTTTTTGGATCTGAGGGCTCATGCACACTTATAATGTACATGCAAATGTATTGTCCTTCAGGCGTTTTGAAACTCCCTGTGCGCTTGTACTCTTGAAAATGAATTCCTTTTCAGTTGCAAACAGCCAAGAAACGCAAGAGATGAGTGTGTCATCTGTAAAAATGCATCCTGTCACGTGGTAATGCAGAGGATAGATAGACGTGTTCAGATGAAAGCTTCATATGTCCATGCACATCAGAGCATGTAAGTGCATCAAAGCTGATTGGGGACTCTGTTTCTATATAGGGAGCCTAATACAATGTTTGCTTTAGGCAGCAAAAAGTATAGAACCTGCCCTGGGCCTGGCGAATTGGTGCCAGCCTGGCTCTGGCTGCCCTTACTGACATGGGATGGGGGGTTGTTTTTCAGCACTTAATCGCTGTTACATATGATGAAAGGTGGACACACGGGTGCCTGTGTGTTCAGGGCAGGCCTTTAAAATGCTATCTTTTTGCAGATTGTGATTTGGAGTGTGGTGGACCCAGCAGTTTTGCCCAGTATGGGGCCCTGAAATTTGTGAAGGCGGCCCTGCAAGTATATATGACACTATGGCCCCCAATGCAATTAACTTTTCTCCTGAATTTTTATTTTTTTACTTACCTACAAAATAACATTTCAGTTAGTGCTTAACAATCAAAAAAAGTACTAAAAAGTAGGCAAAAAAGCAGTTTAAAATGCATTCTGCGTATTTCTTTGCCTGCTGAGAACTTTAAGACTCGGTTTCCACTTGCAAGGAAAATGTACTCTGCAGCGCAGCAACACTGAGCAAATGGATCCAATGCAAACCTTTGGGTCTGCTTCCACTTATATTTAAAAACGGATCCGTTTGCTGTGTTGCGGCAAATGGAGTGCCAAATCCCAACCTGCTGCATTTTTCTGGACCGACAGATACGTTTCCAAACGCATCAACCTGGATGCGAACGCTACAATAAAATAGAGTGGAGCAGACACTGGACTGATCCACGTTGCTCTGAGCCAAACAGGGCCATCACAAGTGGGAACCAAGTCTAAAGATATTTTATTGCTAAGGTGTGAAAACATCGCTTGTGAGAAAACTCACAAGAAAAGTTAAATTCAATAGGGCCGGTATTTGTTCTTTCGGTGTATTATACTTGTTAATATGATGTATTATGACCAATGAGAAAAATATAAAAAATGTTTTTTATATATGTGAATGGAAGGTATCTATGTACACCTAATACATGTTTGTTTGTTTTTCAACACATCCAATAAAGTCTGTAATCTTCTTCTGTCTTATGATTGGTACAAATGCAGTCTAATATTCCTTTTGCTCCCCCTTTAAAGTTCTCTGGTTCCCTTTACCCATACTTCTTTTCTTCTGCTTCTGCAAATACTAGGAATGTGGGTGTGACCTTATCACTAAATAAACTCCTGTGTGTATAATGCACAAACAGGATGAAAAGGTGCCCAGAAAATGGTAAAATGAATTAAAAACAATACAATAAATAAAGTTTGAGGTGGCTTACCTCAATGGAGACAAACTCATATAAAAATTAATTTTAATAGCACTGGCAAGGCATTTCGTGGGTCCCTGCACACTTCCTCAGGCTAAACCGAGTGCCTCACTGTGTTAAGAGCCAAGATTTGATTGCTAATCTTGGCTCTTAACACAGCGAGGCGCTTGATATTTTTTTTTAATTCATTTTATCATTTTCTCCGCGTCTTTTCATCCTGTTTGTGCATTGTATACCCCGGATCAGGTTAGGGAATTCACTTGAATAGAGATGTCGCGAACCTCCGATTTTGGGTTCGCGAACTTCCGCGGAAGGTTCGGTTCGCGTAAAAGTTTGCGAACCGCAATAGACTTCAATAGGGAGGCGAACTTTGAAAAATAGAAAAAATTATGCTGGCCAGAAAAGTGATGGAAAACATGTTTCAAGGGGTCTAACACCTGGACCCCCAGGTGGCAAAGTGGGATAAACACCAAAAGTCCTGGGGAAAAATCTGGATTTGACGCAAAGCAGCGTTTTAAGGGCAGAAATCACATTGAATGCTAAATTGCAGGCCTAAACTGCTTTAAAACATCTTGAATGTGTATACATCAATCAGGGAGTGTAATTAGAGTACTGCTTCACACTGACACACCATACTCACTGTGTAACGCACCGCAAACAGCTGTTTGCGTAGTGACGGCCGTGCTGGACTGGTGCACACCATAGCGAGAGTGCAGACCGTGGCAGTTTTCCAGCCCATATGGTCGCCGGGCTGTGGTAGCTCAATGATAGAACAACAGTGACTGTCAAGCTGATCAAATTTGGTCTGTCCACAATGAAACAATGACCTTATTATCTTCTTGTATGTAGGTAGGCATAGGTAGGAGTCCCAGTATAGGTAGGTAGGTAGGCATAGATAGGAGTTCCAGTATAGGTAGGTAGGCATAGGTAGATGCCTCAGTAGTTAGCTAGGCATAGGTAGGAGACCCAGTATAGGTAGATAAGCATAGGTAGGAGTCCCAGTATAGGTAGGTAGGTGCCTCAGTAGTTAGCTAGGCATAGGTAGGAGACCCAGTATAGGTAGGTAGGCATAGGTAGGAGTCCCAGTATAGGTATGTAGGCATAGGTAGGTGCCTCAGTAGTTAGCTAGGCATAGGTAGGAGATCCAGTATAGGTAGGTAGGCATAGGTAGGAGTCCCAGTATAGGTAGGTAGGTGCCTCAGTAGTTAGCTAGGCATAGGTAGGAGACCCAGTATAGGTAGGTAGGCAGGGCCTGGCTGGCACAGTAATAACAATTACCAAGGTCCAGCTGCAGTAGATAGGGATGTATAATGTCAGTGTCAGTGAGCACTGAGCAACACACACAAAAAAAAAACACATCAGGAAAACATTAGCTTTCAAAAGAGCTGTTAGGGGGTGCTATTTTAGCAATAACAATCAGCCAGGAGCAAGCCAAGAGCCTAACTAATCTTTCCCTAGGAGAAAAAATCTGCAGCAGCTCTCCCTAGTCTGTCTATTTGCAGCAGGCACACGAGTGAGTGTCATGGCTAGCGAGCCTGTCTTATATAAGGGGGGGGGGGGGTGGGGCTCCAGGGCTTAGTGTAGCCTGAATGGCTACAATGTGCCTGCTGACTGTGATGCAGAGGGTCAAAGTTGACCCTCATAGTGCATTATGGGGCGAATTGAACTTCCGCAAAAGTTCGCCTGGTCCAGGCGAACGCAAACCACCAAAGTTCGCCTGGAACCGTTCGCAGGCGAACCGTTTGCGACATCTCTACCCTGGGACCCCTAGGACTTTTTCCTAAAAAATTGCGACCATCTCCATCTAGCCTGGACTCCTGAGTTGATTCAGGTTTATTGTTCTCCACCTGCCTGCAGTGGTTGGTTGCCCCCTTGCATCCTCCCTTTGTGAGTACTTTCTGTTTATGATATTTTGCTTCTATCATTTGTGATGTTCTGCACCATTTGGGCTCCCGGTGTCTCTGTGTTTTTTCATTCCAGGGTGACTGTTCACCTTGTACGTTGCCTTTGTGTATAAATATGACCTGTGTGCACTGGTAAAACCCTGTCCTTGCATTTGCTTACCCTAACCATGGCTCTCTCGTTTTTTAATTAAAGGTATTTGTATGTTCTCCTTTGAAACAATTGGCTGCATATTTTTACTTTATCTCTGTGAAGTCCCATTCCTCAGATATGCCCACTTCCTATCTGTAGACTGGCAGGAAATCTATAGGCACAGGAAAACATACGAAGATTTTTATTTAAACAGACTCTGTAACAAAATTTTCATACTTATTTCTTCTATCCTATAAGTTCCTATGCCTGTTCTAATGTGGTCTGGCTTACTGCAGCCTTTCCTACTTGCACAGTGGCTGTATTATCTCTGTTATATGATCTAATCTTCTCTCCTCTGTCGGCTCTGTCGGGCTGAGGCACTCAGACTGAAATGTGCAGGGCTGCTTGTGATTGGCTAGAAGCTATACACACCCTCTCTAGGCCCCCTGCAGGCTCTGTATGACTCTCACACTCTGCTTATGTGAGCCTATCACAAGCTGGTTAGTTGGTTTGTAAACACTGCCTAAAACTGGCAATTACAAGCCAGGTTTGCAGCAGAGAGTGGCAGAAACAGCACAGAGGCTTCCAGGAGAACATAATGAATAGAATGGTGTGCTTTTTGTTGTAAGAATTTTAGAGTACAGATTCTCTTTAAGAAAGTCTTCCGGAGTCCAGTTGGACTTCAACAATGTTAATTGAATTCATTCATTACATTACGCATTCCCCTACATATATTTAACAGATCAATTCAAATAATTGATTATTTGCAGTAGTTACATAAATTGACTACATAGTTAGCCATTTAACGATTGCATGGGTTAATGGGTTATTGAATGGGTTATTGATGGTGCAAGTAAGTAAACATACTAATTTATCAAAACACTTTGAAAGGTATTCGCTAAGGTTGTTTTTTTATACTAACAAACAAACAAACAAACAAACAAAAAGCTGCGAGGTCTTTTGCCTTGCATATTACACAGAAATAGGGTTCATGTAATCAAAACAAGGAGGGGAGTGTATCAGAGGAATAGATACAATTATTTTTTTAAGCCCTTGTAGTTAGTAAACTAAAGAAAATGTGTTGTTTTATTTTAATTTTATAATAAAAATGGTGTAATTGTCTTATTACTATATAAATATCGTCTGTGTTCTAAAGGAAAGATGTATTTATTTTTGAACACTACAAAAAATCAAGAGAATGTCCTTTGTTTCCTACTCTTACCTAATTCAGTAGCTACTTTATCAATAAATATAAATAACAGATACCAATGGCCCTTAGGCCTAGTTCACAATACAAGATGCAAATGTAAGCAACTGCGATTTGCAAAGCGATTTTCAGAGTGATTTTTAAAGGAATGTACATTTTTTGCACATTACTTTAAGAAAAATTGCTCTAAAATGATACAGGGTACAGCACATTTTCGATTTTGTTAAAATCGGACCGCTGCAGCAAGAACACCCTCATAGGGTGATACAGCTTTGCCGATTTGCAGATCGCTGGTGTTCGGCAAACTAAGCACAATCACTCATAGTGTGAACCAGCCCTTATTTAGTTCACTCTCTCTCATACGTTTTCTCCTAAATGATATTTTAAAATGCTATCAATAAAATGCCTTTAAGCCACCAGGAAGCAAGGAAATACTCAGAATAATTTTGAAAGATATTTTCCCACCTCATTTTTGGTACTTTTTAAATTGCAGAGAGCTTAAAAAAGTTATTTTAAAACAGATGAAACATTATCTCCTGGGAGAAAACTCAGGAGAAAACGTTAATTGCATATGGGCCCATATGTCCTATTGCCAGTCATGGGTTTAATTATAGCTATGAGTATTTTGTCAAAACAAACTTACCCTTAAAGAGAATCTGTATTGTTAAAATCGCACAAAAGTAAACATACCAGTGCGTTAGGGGACATCTACTATTATCCTCTGTCACAATTTCGCCGCATTAAAAGTGGTTAAAAACAGTTTTAAAAAGTTTGTTTATAAACAAACAAAATGGCCACCAAAACAGGAAGTAGGTTGATGTACAGTATGTCCACACATAGAAAATACATCCATGCACAAGCAGGCTGTATACAGCCTTCCTTTTGAATCTCAAGAGATCATTTGTGTGTTTCCTTCCCCCTGCAGTTCTCATGCACTGAAGTTTCAGGCTGCTCGTTTATTCCTGCAAACAGCTTTGCCTTTGTCTGTAATTCCTCACTATGTGAAAGCCCAGCCAGCTCAGAGGACGATTTATCCAGCTTGTAAAAGATAAGAGAGAAGAGAGAAGCTGCCCTAATCTAAATAGTACACAGGCAGTGTGCATAGAGGGGCCTGGGAGGGGGAGTTCGTAGCAGAACCACAACACTGAAGAACTTGGCAGCCTTCCAGACACAGGCTGACAAGTCTGACAGGGGAAAGATACATTGATTTATTACAGAGACAGTGATAGTAGAAAGTGCTGCAGTAAGCCAGAACATATTAGAATAGCTTTTGGAACTTGTAGGATGATAAAAAACAGGATGCAATTTTTGTTACGTAGTCTCTTTAATGCCCCTTTGTCACTAGGGCATTTTCAATGAGTTGTGTTATCCTATTTTTTAACCCAGGGTAACACTAAAGCAATGAAAGTCTATGGGACATTTCATACCTGCCACGGTGCAATGAGACGGAAGCGTCACATTTGATGCAAAAGCAACAGCACATCACTGTGTGATATACATGGTGACGAGCGGTGACCGAAAGTTATGTAAGTCAATGGTGACGGAGATATTTTAAATTTGATGGTGTTGCAGTGTGCATGTGCGGAAGCATATTTTTTCAATACACTTCCGTGCAATTCTTATTTTGGCCACAGGAAGTGAGCGCTAGAGAGCCTGACTTATTGCTTGGCTTGCAGCTAGAAGTGAGACTACGGTGCATTGTTGTGGTAATCTACAAAGCCTATTTTTAACGTGGTGCGATGCGATCATCTGATCGCACCGCACCTGTAACACTGGTTTCTGGTGTAAACCGGAGTCAAGGGTATCTCCATTTTTTTTACATAGGCATATACATTTGGCCATGCACATAAGGGCCCAGTTTTATTTCACAGCATATATGGGCAGCATTCGTTAATAATGTTATCCTAACGTTATTCTTATCTTTTTCAACAGTGGATGTTGAGTGGTATATTTCTGCAGCGGTGTTCATTCATGAAGTAAGAGTCTTTGCCTGCTATAAAACATACATGTATATGAATTTTTTAAATTCTTTCACATTCCAAGCTAAGGAAGCAGTATTTTTGTATCTCCGTAGCATCAATTACTTACCATGTGGTGGAGTTATGAAGGTTGCATAGTGACACTGGCATTCATTCTGTGAGGAGATCAGACCTGCACTTGTCCTTTAAGGGAGAGATATTAATGCCAGCTCAAAGTTTGCAGTAAAAGCCCTGTGGTGAGTGAGGTAAACAGTGCTTGTGACATTTTAATGAATTAGCTAAAGGGGCCATTTACTGCATCCAAGAGGTAATTTACTGACCAAAATACTGAAGGTGGTGTTTCCATAGCAACACCTATAACGAGTGAAGACAATCAGAAACAGTAAAAGTTAGTGGTGATTAGTGTTGGTGGAATATACTCTTTAAAAAATTCAAAGAAAAAATGTTCTTTAAACGCAGAAAAATTACATTTGCAACAGTACACTTTAATATACTGTATACTAGCTCACAGCTCTGTACACACCTTTTAATCCTTTTTTAAGAAATCAGACAGCGTAGGTTCCCCACCCAAACCTCTTTTAACCCCTTGTCATCCATGCAGGCTCCCCTTACCCTAACCCACCTGGTGGTGCCTAACCCTAACCACCCCCCAAGTGGTGCCTAACCCTAAAACTCCCCTGGTGGTGCCTAACCCTAAGAACCCCCAGGTGGTGCCTAACCCTAAGACCCCTCAGGTGGTGCCTAACCCTAAGACCCCCGAGGTGGTGCCTAACCCTAAGACCCCACAGGTGGTGCCTAACCCTAAGACCCCCAGGTGGTGCCTAGCCCAAAGACCCACCTGGTTGTGCCTAACCCTAAGACTCCCCTGGTGGTGCCTAACCCTAAGACTCCCCTTGTGGTGCCTAACCCTAAGACTCCCCTGGTGGTGCCTAACCCTAAGATCTCCCCCCCCACCGAATCAAAAACCTTGTAGCCTAAAACCTTGTAGCTGAATAAAAAATATGGGCTACAAAGGGGTGCCCTACTATAGCCGAAAACCTTGTAGCCGAAAAAAATATGGGCTACAAAGGGTTGCCCTACTGTAGCAACTTTACATTGCTTTGTTTTCAATCATTCCTGGATAATTTTAGCTGGAATGTTTAGGGTCCTAAACATATTGCAAGGGTCACTTTTAGTTAATATTTGGTTTTGCAACACATGGTCTCACATTGTCCTTATTATGTACCTTCTGATATGATAAAATAATTCATAATGGAAACTATGGCAATGAATGGATGAGTTCCTGATGCAACAAAGCAGCCCCAAACTGTGACATTTTCACCACCACGCTTTACAGTTGTTATAAGTTCTTCTATTGAAATGCTTTCTTTGGTTTCACCAAACATGTTTTGTGGTACTGTGGCCACAACTCTATGCCTGCCTTGTCAGTTCAGTGCACATTATTCCAGAAGTCCTCCTCCTTGCCTAAGTGTTAATTAACAAATGTTTGTCTTTCCCTAGGGGTTTTTCAGGATAGCAAATGCTTCTTCCTAGAACACCTCCCACATGGGGCTCATTTGTGTGGTCTCTTTCTAGTGGAAGACTCACACACTTTGATATCAGTAGTAGTTAGAGTTACCTATAGTTCACATAATGAAATTCAAGTAATATTAGAAGTTACTTTCGGTATTTTGTGTTCTGTTCCCAGAGTGAACTTCCTAGAACATTCTAATTTGGGCAACTTGAACTTTTCCACATTTATAGATAGATTATTCCGTGCAGTAAAGCAATTTCAGTCCATTCAAATACATCCCCAGATTCATGGTCATCTACAGTATTACTTTCTTTTTGAATAACCACCCAAGTTTATTCATGTAGGCAGGCCCGGATTTACCTCTCAGGAGCCTATAGGCACAGATATCCTGGTACCTTAGACTTTGCCCTTCATGAACCTACAAACCCCCACCAAACTGCACCAAAGTGTGCTGGCTGTCCCAGCTGTCACTTCTCCCTTATTTCCCTTGCCTATCATAGGTATCTACAGGTGTCCCTTAATATTGAAGATACACCTGGCTACCTAATACTAAGTAGCTAGAGGTGCCCCCAAGTATTAGTTAGGTGAGTAACCTCTCATTTGCACTGTCATCTGGACTCTGCATAGCAGTGGCATAGCTAAGGAGCTATGGGCCCCAATGCAAGTTTTACAATGTGGCCCCCCAAGCACTCTATACATAACAATTGATACGGGGCACCAAAACCTGTCAATGGCAACCACAGTGTCAGAGGTGGAAGAAGGGAATGGGGAACAGCTTGTTGATGATTACCACTATTCAAAGCATCTATAGAAGTGATTATTACCACCAGCACAGGACCAATAGAGAGCTAATACGGAAGTTGAGGGAGACCCCTTTGGGGCCCCGCTGGCCCAAGGGCCCCAATGCATGCGCAACCTCTGCCACCCCTATTGCTATGCCCCTGCTGCATAGGGAAGGACGGAGGGCGGCACTCGGGGAGGGGAGTGAGACGCCTTTCCATTATCAGGCCGCCTGTAGGCACTTGCCTACAGTGCCTTATGGAAAATCCAGCCTTGCATATAGGCATGGTGATACCACATACTTCAACAACAAAGAGCAAATAGAACAAAATGCCTGATTTTTAAATAAAGGGGTTCTTCTGAGATATTTTGCAACAATGGGGTTGATTCAGTAAACTTACCTCGTGAGTTATCGCCTCTTACTTATGTTTCACCTAAACTATGATGAGGGATAATTCACGAGATTATACAGGTAAAGAGAGATAAATCATGAGTTAAGATACAGTGGGATGCGAAAGTTTGGGCAACCTTGTTAATCGTCATGATTTTCCTGTATAAATCATTGGTTGTTACAATAAAAAATGTCAGTTTAGTATATCATATAGGAGACACACACAGTGATATTTGAGAAGTGAAATGAAGTTTACTGGATTTACAGAAAGTGTGCAATAATTATTTAAACAAAATTAGGCAGGTGCATAAATTTGGGCACCAAAAAAAAAGAAATGAAATCAATATTAAGTAGATCCTCCTTTTGCAGAAATTACAGCCTCTACGCTTCCTGTAGGTTCCAATGAGAGTCTGGATTCTGGTATTTTGGACCATTCCTCTTTACAAAACATTTCTAGTTCATTCAGGTGTGATGGCTTCCGAGCATGGACAGCTCTCTTTAACTCACACCACAGATTTTCAATTATATTCAGGTCTGGGGACTGAGATGGCCATTCCAGAATGTTGTACTTGTCCCTCTGCATGAATGCCTTAGTGGATTTTGAGCAGTGTTTAGGATCTTTGTCTTATTGAAAGATCCAGCCCCAGTGCAGCTTCAGCTTTGTCACTGATTCCTGGGCATTGGTCTCCAGAATCTGCTGATACTGAGTGGAATCCATTCGTCCCTCAACTTTGACAAGATTCTCAGTCCCTGCACTGGCCACACAGCCCCACAGCATGATGGAACCACCAACACATTTTACTGTAGGTAGCAAGTGTTTTTCTTGGAATGCTGTGTTGTTTTTCCTCCATGCATAAAGCCCTTGTTATGCCCAAAGGACTCAATTCTACTGTAGTTTCATCAGTGCACAGCACCTTATTCTTAAATAAAGCTTACTTGTCCAAATGTGCTTTAGCACACCTCAAGTGGCTCTGTTTGTGCTGTGGGTGGAGAAAAGGCTTCCTCTGCATCACTCTCGCATACAGCATCTCCTTGTGTAAAGTGCGCCAAATGGTTGAACGGTGCACAGTGACTCCATCTGCAGCAAGATGATGTTGTAGGTCTTTGGTGCTGGTCTGTGGGTTAACTCTGACTGTTCTCACCATTCGTCGCTTCTCCTTAGCCAAGATTTTTCTTGGTCTGCCACTTTGAGCCTTAACTTAAACTGAGCCTGTGGTTTTCCATTTCCTCAATATGTTCCTAACTGTAGAAAATAGACAACTAAAATCTTTGAGACAGCTTACTATATCCTTCCCCTAAATAAACCATGATGGTGAACAATCTTTGTCTTCAGGTCATTTGAGAGTTAATTTGAGACCCCCATGTTGCTACTCTTCAGAGAAAATTAAAAGAGGAGGGAAACTTTCAATTGAGCCCCTTAAATACTCTTTCTCATAATTAGATTCACCTGTGTATGTAGGTCAGGGGTCACTGAGCTTACCAAGCCAATTTGAGTTCCAATAATTAGTTCTAAAGGTTTTGGAATCTATAAAATGACAACAGTATCCAAATTTATACACCTGCCTAATTTTATTTAACCTCTTGAGGACCGCAGTGCTAAACCGGCCCTAGTGACCAGGCCATTTTTAGTAAAATAGGCCACTGCAGCTTTAAGGCTAAGCTGCAGGGCCGCACAACACAGCACACAAGTGATTCCCCCCCCTTTTCTCCCCACCAACAGAGCTCTCTGTTGGTAGGGTCTGATGGCTCCCCCATGTTTATTTTTTTAAAAATAAATATTATTGTAACTTTTTTTTTTTTATAAAAAAAAACTGTTTCTTTAAAAATGTTCCCTCTCTCCCTCCCCACAGCCAGCCAATTATGGCGATCGGCTGTCATAGGCTTCTGCCTATGAGAGCCGATCGCTCTCTTGTCCCCCAGGGGGACAGCCGTGTGACACGGCTGTCCCCAGTACAGCGCTGCTGCTGATCACCATGCTGTACATGGAAATAGACGGCGATGACGCTGTCTAACAGTTTCCCGAGCCTGCAAAACCGAGTCCCAGGACTTTACGGCAATCGGTGTTAGGCGGCCCTGGGGCTGCCGCCGCGGCCACGCCCATCGGCGTGACGCGGTCGGCAAGAGTTTAAGCAATTATTGCACACTTTCTGTAGATCCAATAAACTTCATTTCACTTCTCAAATATCATTGTGTGTGTCTCCTATATGATATACAGTGGTGTGAAAAACTATTTGCCCCCTTCCTGATTTTTTATTCTTTTGCATATTTGTCACACTTAAATGTTTCTGCTCATCAAAAATCGTTAACTATTAGTCAAAGATAACATAATTGAACACAAAAATGCAGTTTTAAATGATGGTTTTTATTATTTAGTGAGAAAAAAAACCTCAAAACCTACATGGCCCTGTGTGAAAAAGAAATTGCCCCCTGAACCTAATAACTGGTTGGGCCACCCTTAGCAGCAATAACTGCAATCAAGCATTTGCGATAACTTGCAACGAGTCTTTTACAGCGCTCTGGAGAAATTTTGGTCCACTCATCTTTGCAGAATTGTTGTAATTCAGCTTTATTTGAGGGTTTTCTAGCATGAACCGCCTTTTTAAGGTCATGCCACAACATCTCAATAGGATTCAGGTCATCACTTTGACTAGGCCACTCCAAAGTCTTCATTTTGTTTTTCTTCAGCCATTCAGAGGTGGATTTGCTGGTGTTTTTTGGGTCATTGTCCTGCTGCAGCACTCAAGATCGCTTCAGCTTGAGTTGACGAACAGATGGCCGGACATTCTCCTTCAGAATTTTTTGGTAGACAGTAAAATTCATGGTTCCATCTATCACAGCAAGCCTTCCAGGTCCTGAAGCAGCAAAACAACCCCAGACCATCACACTACCACCACCATATTTTACTGTTGGTATGATGTTATTTTGCTGAAATGCTGTGTTACTTCTATGCCAGATGTAATGGGACACGCACCTTCCAAAAATTTCAACTTTTGTCTCGTCGGTCCACAAGGTATTTTACCAAAAGTCTTGGCAATCATTGAGATTTTTTTTTAGCAAAATTGAGACTAGCCTTAATGTTCTTTTTGCTTAAAAGTGGTTTGCGCCTTGGATATCTGCCATGCAGGCCATTTTTGCCCAGTCTCTTTCTTATGGTGGAGTCGTGAACACTGACCTTAATTGAGGCAAGTGAGGCCTGCAGTTCTTTAGATGTTGTCCTGGGGTCTTTTGTGGCCTCTCGGATGAGTTTTCTCTGCGCTCTTGGGGTAATTTTGGTCGGCCGGCCACTCCTGGGAAGGTTCATCACTGTTCCATGTTTTTGCCATTTGTGGATAATGGCTCTCACTGTGGTTCGCTGGAGTCCCAAAGCTTTAGAAATGGCTTTATAACCTCTACCAGACTGATAGATCTCAATTACAGTACTTTTGTTCTCATTTGTTCCTGAATTTCTTTGGATCTTGGCATGATGTCTAGCTTTTAAGGTGCTTTTGGTCTACTTCTCTGTGTCAGATAGCTCCTATTTAAGTGATTTCTTGATTGAAACAGGTGTGGCAGTAATCAGGCCTGGGGGTGACTACAGAAATTGACCTCAGGTGTGATAAACCACAGTTAAGTTATTTTTTAACAAGGGGGGCAATCACTTTTTCACACAGGGCCATGTAGATTTGGAGTTTTTTTTCTCACTAAATAATAAAAACCATCATTTAAAACTGCATTTTGTGTTCAATTATGTTATCTTTGACTAATAGTTATCGGTTTTTGATGAGCAGAAAGATTTAAGTGTGACAAACATGCAAAAGAATAAGAAATCAGGAAGGAGGCAAATAGTTTTTCACACCACTGTATTTAACTAACATTTTTTATCGTAACAGCTAACGATTTATACAGGAAAATAATGCCGATTAACAAGGCTGCCCAAACTTTTGCATCCCACTGTAGATAAGATGACGTAAGTCGTGAGGTCAACAGGTAAGAAGAGATGAATCATGAGTTAAAGTGAACTTGAAACAGGACTTGGCATGAAATTAGATACATGAGGGAAGTCTTTGGATAGTCCATAGGCTTACCCCATCATCCTGGACCCCCCCCTCCCAATCAAGTGCTGGGACACTCTAAGCATATCCAGCAAGGGCTTGTCAGATATGCTCTTGTGGCCCTGCTTCTGTCCATGTACGAGCTTAGCAATACTGTGCATATGAGTAGAGTCTGCGCCTGCACTGTAGCGTGATGCAGCATGTGCACAGCTTTTTCCTCCATGCACAACCAGCTTCATGCTACTGGGCATGCACAGGTCATGCTCATACACAGAGCAATGCAAATGCTGCATTATTTTTGTTATGTAACTCAACCTTGTCTCTGACAATATTGTTGAAATAAAGATCAAGAATATAAAATAACCAAAATATTTAAAGCAAACCTGTAAGTTCCTTAGGACAAAAAGTCAAATTCTTACCTTCGTAGAGGGTAGCCTCTGGATTCTCACGTCCTCCTCCTGAACACTGCTTGATGCTGGGCCTACTGAAGTGTGAACGAGCATGACTACACTGTGCAGGCACAGGATGCCCGTGGCTGCACAGAAGCGTGGAGCCTGCTAGGCTCAGCCAAAAAAGTCCCTTGTCAAAGAGGTTTGGTCGTCTTAGCGCTGGATACAGGGGCGTAACTAGAGGGAATCAGCCTCTGTGACCGGAGGGGGGCCTAGAGCTGTAAAGGAGGCCTCAACTGCTACTTCACTCCCTCTGATAAAGGGATCCATCCTTCAGATCAGGTGTTTTTGCGGCTATACTTGATATGGGCGTGAGGATTATGATGTCCACACTTGTTTTATGACCCCTGTAAGATGGGCCCCAAGGCTGTGAGGGTCTACAGGGGTAGGCAAGGAAAAAGATGTGATCAATGGGAGGACCCATCAACATTTTTCTGGGAGGCCCTATGATTTTAAGTTATGCCACTGGCTGGATCGGTGGAGGCAAGGGGGATGGGGCAGTTTCTTGTTTATACAGAGCTTTCCATCTACTGAGGTAAGTACTCATTTGGGGCACTTTTTCCCCTCAGGTTTCCCTGAACCACATCACCCAAAAGGCGTTTTCACCCTAACGGACCAGAGCGATTTTCACCTTTCCGTGCTCATCCCTTTCATTTGCCAACAGCTTAATCACTACTAATCACAATGAAATTATCTATATCTTGTTTTGCTCACCACCAATTAGGCTTTTTGGGGTTGATATTTGTTTTCAGTAATTACTTTATTTTCTATGCATTTTAGAAGGAAAAACAAGGAAAAAATGAAAAAATACACAATTTCTCCTATTTCACCCCCTATAGTTTTAATATAAACACTGCTACTGTACATAAAACCCACACATTTTATATGCCTATTTGTTCTGGTTATCACAAGATTTTAATTATGTCCCTAGTACAAAGTATGTTGACAATACAGTGTTTGGAAATAAAGGTGTATTTTTTCTTTGGTGGTTTTGCTTTTCACTATTTTCACGTGCACGGGAATGCAGGTGCACCTGCGGGAGCGCGCACGCGCACACGTGAACGTGCACAGCGGCAGCAGCACTGTCTGACTTATAAAAACATCCTGGAGCCATTAAGAGGCTCTACCAGCATGTCATTAAGTGGTTAATCTCCTATTTCCATGTAGTATATGCACTTTCCACATCTTTTTGTAGAATAACTATAAAATTTATAATATATTTGTGCATATGTTCTCACGGTCTGTGCCTGAATGTATTGAGCAAGGCATCTTGGTCAGAGGCTTCTGTGAACGGTTTCAGCTGCTCCAACCATTAAAACATATTAGAAAACTCAAAGCGTGTATTATCCTGTGGATTCATCTAGCTGTATGAGGGAGATGCATTTGATTATACTGCAATCTGCAAAAGGAAAATATAATTTTATCGTTTTTAATATAGTGTGTTTGGCTTGTGAAGAAAAATATGAGTTATTGTCTTAATTAGCTGGAAACGTCTCTGCACACTTACACATTTAAAGCTGTTGGAATGATGCTTTGAATTTTTGTAGCACATGAAGAACGTGCATTAGCATCATTATGGCCAGGCTCAATATTTAAGATTAAGACAGGGTCAAGTCCAGTATATAGCAAAGTCACAGTACTTATAAAGTCTTTACTTGTAATGTAACAGGATTGCCCCAAAACAGTTAATTGGTTCCCCACAAAATTGTCCTTTTTAGTCTACTATAGGGACATTGCACTATGACTTTCATAGGACTGATATTGTTAGCTCCTCAGAGGACAGTCAGTGACATGACCATGTGCTCTGTAAAGTGTTGAAGAAGATGTCTGTGCTGTATAAATACATAATAATATAATATTATTGACAAAAAACAGAGAATAGCGCTCGTATCCAAATTTATAATTGATAGTTTATTTATCTATACATAAAAATATATATATATATCTAGCCTTTGGAATTAAAACCATATAAGCATAAAGGGTTTCATATGCAAGGTCACTTCAAAAGTACTCCACAATATCCCCCTCTGCATATACTTTCTAAATTTTTTTTTATTTTAATAGGTGGAACAATATAACTTCATTCATGCCATACACACTGTCATGCATACCATGGAGCCACCTGAATCTCTAATAAAAATTCCCCATAAAAAGTTCTCCAATAAAATCCGTATAGATAAATGTATTGGGTCAATCCTCCTATGTGTTTATAACAGTCCCCTCCGTTATCTCAGAGTGTCTATCCACCTGCCGCAAAAGACGCTTTCAATCACTTGTGCGTCCAGTCACTTACGCGTCCTGCAGCTTTTCTAATTTTCACATGCGGGCTCCGGCCGGTAGCCTCGCAAGCAGGACTCCTCTCTCTTTCCGTATCGCTGCTCCCCCGGTATGGCGTCCGTTTGCAAGCTCCTTACAGCTCCGTGCGCTCCAATGCGATTTCCTGCTTTCGCAGGAAAGCAGGAAATCGCATTGGAACGCTGGTTGGAACGCAGGAGCCCGGAAAGGGAAGTGACGTCACTCCCAACTGGTCAATCACCCGGAAAGCTGTACAGCCGGAGCGCACGGAGCTGTAAGGAGCTTGCAAACGGACGCCATACCGGGGGAGCAGCGATACGGAAAGAGAGAGGAGTCCTGCTTGCGAGGCTACCGGCCGGAGCCCGCATGTGAAAATTAGAAAAGCTGCAGGACGCGTAAGTGACTGGACGCACAAGTGATTGAAAGCGTCTTTTGCGGCATGTGGATAGACACTCTGAGATAACGGAGGGGACTGTTATAAACACATAGGAGGATTGACCCAATACATTTATCTATACGGATTTTATTGGAGAACTTTTTATGGGGAATTTTTATTAGAGATTCAGGTGGCTCCATGGTATGCATGACAGTGTGTATGGCATGAATGAAGTTATATTGTTCCACCTATTAAAATAAAAATTTTTTTAGAAAGTATATGCAGAGGGGGATATTGTGGAGTACTTTTGAAGTGACCTTGCATATGAAACCCTTTATGCTTATATGGTTTTAATTCCAAAGGCTAGATATATATATATATATTTTTATGTATAGATAAATAAACTATCAATTATAAATTTGGATACGAGCGCTATTCTCTGTTTTTTGTCAATTTTATGTTTGGTGGGGATTAAAGGGATACCCACACCTTGAGAATCAAGCAGCTGACTGACTGGGGAGATAGGGAGACAGAGTAGCGCCTTTTTTTTACTTCTCTTTCTTTTTGCTTCTCCTGAACTAATATAATATTATTGTAGGGACATTAGACTACGACTATGGTAGGTTTAGATTGTAAGTTCTTTGGAAGAAAGTTAGTGACATGACTATGTGCTCTGTAAAGTGCTGCAGAAGATTTCAGTGCTATATAAATACATAATAATATGGTGGGGACATTAGACTATGATTATGGTAGGATTAGATTTTAAGCTCTTCAGAAAACAGTTGGTGACATGACTATGTGCTCTGTAAAGTGCTGCAGAAGATGCTGGTGCTATCAAAATAAACAATAATAATAATAATATTAATTGTTCCCTTACTCCTGGGGCTCTTCCTGCCCTTCCTATGTTGTGTTCAGTAACGTTATGAACATAATGGAATTCTTCAATTTGGAATTACTCTTTTTATTGTTTAATATTTATGAAGCCCCTGATGAGTCATATGACGAAACCGGTAGGGCGTGGCCTCGTGGCGAGTGTGGAGACGCTAGAACGGTGGCGGTGAGGACGTCCTGTTGCTTTACAATTTACATGCGCATGATTCTTCTTTTAAATGTGAGTGCACTACTATGTTTTAAGTGTTTTAATAAATGGAGTTACGCTATGATACCTCTTATCTGAGTTTATGAAGCGAGAAGGTTGCGGATTAAGAATAAGGAAGTCTGATGAAATGCTTAAAGCTGAACTGTCATGGTCAGCCATTACATCTGGTGGGCTTTGAGTTTTACTATTTGCGGATACACAGAGTGGTGGTGCTGCTCACGTGTGGCACGGTCTGGTGCTTTCACTCTGGTGGAGGATTCAAAACTTGCAGCACCTAACAGTATTACGCTATATATGTGTTTTATGTCTCTGAGCCATACACAGGAGGAAGAGTTCGGGAACGTGGGGCCAAAATACTGTACAACGCTTTATATGCTGACTGTAAGTAATCAGCTTACATATTTGGTGAGAGTGATACCTACTAGTGTGCTGATTGTATGCCAATTTTGATGCGGAAGAGTGGACTTTGGACAAACAGGATTTTCTCTTTTAGGGCATCAGTGCATGGACTTTTGTGCTAATCTGCAGTATTGGGACTTGTTGCACCTTATTGGGTCTGAGGTTGACCATTTTAGTGCTGACAGGTGTAGAGCGCTGTGCTTATTACTTTCATTATTGTATAGGGTGGCCATACCCACCCAGTTGTTGCTATTGCTAGTAATTAATTTTAAATTTTAATTTTTTTATATTACACAGTTGTATGATTATATATTAATTAGTTGTGGTAAGGTCAGAGAGGAGCGCACATACCACATTGGTTATTTGGTTTCAATATTTATTAAAGCACACTTGAACTGGATCAAAAAAGATGACTTTAACTTACCTTCTTCCAGCCCCCTGCAGTTTTGAGGCCTCTTGGTGTCTTTGCAGTCCCTTCCATTGTACTGCTGTCCTCCTCAAAAAAATCTCGACCAGCATGGGTCGTGGCTTCAGGCCTCCTTCAGACAGACAGTGGAACTGCATGCCTGTCGGTAGTGATGTCTAGGAGAACTCATGGAGAAGCACGTGATTTGTTTAATCAGCTGACAGATTTGCAAAGCTGTGATTTGCTGGGATCACATCCTACTTTAGCACATGATCATGACTAGCAAATGAGAGACTTACATATCTATCACCTGACTAAACTGGTCACGTGCTTGTCCACGAGTTCTCATAGACTTGACCATCGCTACCTGTCGGAAGTTCAGCATCCTATTTGCCATTCATGAGCACCTTTTGGGTGCAATGAAATGCAGTGGACGAAGTGGAGTTAAAAAAAAACAAAAAAAACATGGCATCAAAGTTTCACTGGGTGACCCCATGAATTGTAGTTATGCCGGTGCTGCAGAGATAGCCAACTGCAGAGCTCAGCCTTCCTGTCAGCAAAATGAGTAATAGGCATTTCCGTTTTTTTGTTTAGTACAGGTGATGCTACTCCAGAGTTTCAAAACTATCTGTCCTGAGCAGCTAATTACATGTGCGAGAAGAAGTATGTTAACGGGCGTTAGTGGGTACACTGTATTTTGAAGAGATCACTTCTCTGAGCTCTTCGACCTACTGGGTCAAATACAGCCCTCTTTTCTGAAACACTTAAATAACCAAGAAACAGTGAGAGACAGCTTGAGATAAGGTTTTACTGCAGCAAAGTTCAAAGGGTCATTCTTTCTGCTTTGTTTTATAGCTTAAAAGACAGTGTGCACTTAATACTGCAACTGTGACAGAATGAAGCAATGTAATTTAAAAAAATAAAATTATGAGACTTTTCTTTGCTACTAATGTTCTATTTCTTATGCATACTACACATACAATTCATTATATCATAAGGGTTTTTTTTTTGCTTCAGGTTTGCTTTAAGTGTCCTGGCTTTTAAACTTTTTGAACTCCAGTGAACATTTTACTGTTGGCAGGTGATGTAGCTGCTGCATGGTTTATGGCGGTTGGAAACAGCTGTAAACAGCTATTACCCACAACAGTTCAAACTATTCTTGTGGGAGGGGTTACTTGTGGGAGGGGTTTCATCACAATATCAGTCATACAGTGCCCCCTGATGGTCTGTTTGTGAAAAGGAATAGATTTCTCATGTAAAAGGGGGTATCAGCTACTGATTGGGATAAAGTTCAATTTTTGGTCGGAGTTTCTCTTTAAGAACAAGAATTGCACAGCAGGCTGCAAACTGAAATGAATAGATAATATTTGAATTAACATTAAATTTCGAAATGTTTTGCAAACCACTAATACATGTCATGGAATTTTTATTTAAACAAAGCAGGAATTACACTTCAGTGTGTATTCTACACAACATGTTTTTTAAGCGTGTTTAGGCAATGGTAATTTGTAACTCAACCGTTGCCCAGTTCTGGCGCTTGTCTGTTACCGCTGTGTAAGATTGTAATTGATTTTTGCCTACTCCAGTAATTGGTTCACTAGATTCTCATTTGTAAATTATACATGAAACCAGTCAAGTGAATCTATTAAATGACTAACACAGTCAAGTGGTGTTCGGTTAGCAGCTCTCAAGTTAATTTTTGGGAAACCAATCGTGTCCCAGACCTGATTAGAGCACTCGGATAAGTCTTCCACAACAGGGGATGCATTATAGAAACACTATCATCAGTTTGATTCTTATGTCTGGAGTTATTACTATTGGCGTATTATTTTTCTTGTTAAATCGGTTTTACTTAGCTTCAAAGAAACTACAATGGAAAATTGAACACTGAAGCATGCCGTGCAAGTCGTGGACATGATAACAAGAAAATGTACACTGGAGTGAACATAGATAGGAAGAGGAAGAATTGAGGGAGAAGGGTGGTCTAAAGGTATGGATGATAGACCCATAATAGAACCTTTCAACTAGGGATGGTCAAAAATGCCGCTTTACGATTCTGCGGAAATTCGGATTTCCGCCAATGCTGATTACCAATTCCACAGATTTCTGATTTACAAGGAATCTTTTTTTTTTGGTCATTTTTTGCATTCTCTGATTGGCCAAATACTTCTAAGTAGACTTTGCATTCTCTGATTGGCCAAATACTTCAGAGTAGACTGCATTCTCTGATTGGCCCAATGCTTCCTAGTAGACTCTGCATTAGGGATGCTCATTCGGATTCCACGGAAATGCAATTTCCGAAATTCCGATCGGAAATTGCATTTCCGCATCAGAATGCGGAAATCGGTAATGCAAGTGCCGTAGGAAATTCCACCCGACTTTAACATCGATTTTCTCAAAAACTGTAAGGTCTTTTTGAAAACTTTATTTTTGCATCTTGTTCACAAGATTCAGTTTAATAAACCCTGAAAATTTGGTGTTTCTAGGACTTAAGGGGGCTTTGCTATTAACCTCTAAAGTCGGCGGATTTTTACTGTAATGTAAAATGCAGAAAATCTGCATCTGCCTATTTTCTGCATTTTACATTACAGTAAGAATCCGCCGACTTTAGCGGTTAATAGCAAAGCCCCCGTAAGTCCTAGAAACACCAAATTTTCAGGGTTTATTAAACAGAATCTTCTGAACAAGATGCAAAAAAACTTTCAAAAAGACCTTATAGTTTCTGAGAAAATCGATGTTAAAGTCGGGCAGAATTTTTGCAATGTCCGGCGGAAATTCCGCATTGGAATGCGGAAATTGGTAGCGGAAAGCGGAATCGGTAATTGGTACATGACGGAATGTGGATTTACCGTGGAATCGGAAATTGGCATTCCGACCATCCCTACTCTGCATTCCTCTGATTGGCCAAATACTTCAGAGTAGACTCTGCATTCTCTGATTGGCCCAATGCTTCCGAGTAGACTGCATTCCTCTGATTGGCCCAATGCTTCCAAGTAGACTCTGAATTCTCTGATTGGCCCAATGCTTCCAAGTAGACTCTGCATTCTCTGATTGGCCCAAAGCTTCCGAGTAGATTCTGCATTCTCTGATTGGCCCAATGCTTCTGAGTAGATTTTGCATCCTCTGATTGGCCCAATGCTTCCGAGTAGACTCTGCATTCTCTGATTGGCCCAATGCTTCCGAGTAGACTCTGCATTCTCTGATTGGCCCAATTCTTCTCAGTTCTGTGATTGGGCTAAAATTAGAGTTGGGGTAATGCAGTATTATTGCAGAAATCCGATTTCCGTTTTATGAGTTACAATCGGAAATGCCAATTTACATTTGGAAATGCAAAAATATAATTTCAGTACAATCTGAATGAGCATCCCTACTTTCAACCACAGCCAATGGCGGGTCAAGAGAATATTGTACTGACGGAACACAAGGGAATGGAGGGGAAAAAGGGGGGGGGATGGGATGGCCTAAACATTGAGCTTAGTATTCACCACTTCCAGGTTATGTATCAGGAATGATCCCAAATTTTCTCCAAATATGGATATAATAATAATATAATAATCCGAACATTTGTATAGCGCTTTTCTCCTGTTGGACTCAAAGCGCTCAAGAGCTGCAGCCACTGAGACGCGCTCAGGAGGCCACCCTGCAGTTTTAGGGAGTCTTGCCTTGAACTCCTTACTGAATAGGTAATGACCCTAGCCAGGATCAAACCCTGGTCTCCCATGTCAAAGGCAGTGCCCTTAACCAGTACTCTATTCAGCCATGCTGAAATTTTGAGAGCATCCTACGCCTATAACCAACAGGCAACATATAGCAGTTACGTAGAAAGGACCAGAGGCGCCAACAGTATAAAATCAGGCAATAAAATGTTTAAAAATGCTTAGGAGGCAGTGGTGGACTTACCTCCTGCAAGCAGACACAAGAAACTGTCTATTCAAAAGAAAAATAATGTATTGGTATACTCCTGCCTATACAGTGGTTGCCTGGAGGTAACCCTGGGTTGTGAGTATATCTTGTACTCTCTTTCATAACCCCATCTTGTTCATACCTACTACATTATATTGGGCTCTCGGTTTCTCTCTTTTCAACATATAGCAGTTTTCATTTGGAACTTTGGTGGCTGCCACCTTGAGCTCCTTGTAAGGATGGCCCATGAGATGGAAATAATTCAAGTTGATGCAGGATTATCTAAATATCCTATACAAAAATGTATGCAGACTTAAAATGGACCAATCAAATTCCATTGAGGTAACACAATGACACAATCTTTTTTACCGGAGTCAGAGCACCATTACAGGGCAAAATCAGTTAAAATAACTCCGAATTCTATATCAGTGGTGAGCAAAAATGACGATATTCTATATTATTATTATTACAATAATGTTAAATTTGACTTTCTAGCGAAAATGCAATCGAAAATAATTTTCTTCTAAGTTTATGATTTTTCACATTTTCACGAATTTCCACGCTAAAATAAAAAAATGTTCACATTTTCGTGGTAAAAATAACAATGTTCTCCAAATTTTCTCAAAATCAAAAATGCTATTTTTTATGTGAAATTGACTTTGGCGAAAATTTGCAAGCAACACAGTTCTATATCCCAGACAGCCTCGGTAGCACATTTAAAGATGCTTTTTGGGGCTTGCTATACTTTTGTAGTATAGCGAGTGTCAGCAGCATGGAGCGATTTGTATGGCGTTGTTGATTGAGGATCTTCAATCAAGGTATCGAGAGGATATTGGGGTGGGATCTGTTTAAAGGATATTGGTGTGGGATCATTAACTGAATATAAGTATTTATGGTTAATTAAGAATATTACAATACTTTTTTTATTGTGTTTTTATTTCATGTTTAACTCTTTGTGGAAATTGTTAAGGGGTGGTTCCCCCTATACCTTTTTCATTTTGGGGGGAGGGGGTGGCATCTGGTGGTCCAAGGACCCCCAGATTCCACCATAAACCTCCCCAGGACCTCAACTTCCTCCTGGGCACTAGAGGTGGGAAAAAGCCTCTGGTCCATAGTTTGGACAAGGGAGAGGGGAAGACATTGCTGCCCCTCTTTTCCAGAGCCCCTCCATATCAAGGACTTTGCAGACTGGTATAGATCAGGCTGCAGAGCTCCGAATTCTGGCTATACCAGCCTGCTTGGGTGAAAAGCGGTTAAAAAGGCTTGGGATTCGGGACTCTACATTATTTTTTATTTTTATTTTAAATTGCTGTTTCCGGGGATACATGTAAATTTTCAGTTTTGATGGGATTTTTTTCTACTGTGTTTGCACTATTTTCCTTAACATACCTTGTAACTTTGATAATTACAGCGTGTATGGGGTCTTTGCTATTAGCTGCTTAGGTTGGCTGTATTCTTCATTGCAATTCCACCCAGTAATCTGCCAGTGAATTTGTGGAAATGTGAATGGCAAATAACGTGATATTTGCATCAGTATCGTTAAAAAGCTCAGCAAGCAAAAATGGGCCAATTTGCTGCGAATTCAGGAATTTCGCCTGCTCATCCCTAGTCATAATGGTCATTAGCCGGTTACCACATCCTACTATTTGTCCGCTTGTAGATCCAGGAAGTAAGAGGAAAGGCAAGCAGAAGGATTCTGCAAATCAACCAATCTGCTTTTTGAAGAGCACTTTCTGCTATGATCATTCTGAGACAATTCATCATCTTGATATGTTATTGAAAATCAAATTCATGTTATGGGGCTGAGCGGCGATTCAACACCTCACTACAGAGGCAGTCTTTCATATCTGCCAGGCTCCTTCACACTGGCAATCAATTTCAATTTATGAAACAAATGATGCTGACAGAAGGCATTTACCGGATCACATGACTTGTGATGGAGAGGCGGCTGCGTGTTCCTCACAAGCTGAATGAGTTGTGCTTCTGTTGCGTATATGTTATTAGGTTATTATGTCTATGGCCGTGCAAGGGTAATTCAGGGATCCGGTGATCGCCGGGCCCCAAATTACTTCTCCCTCCAAGTTGCTATAATTCAGAGGGGGGATAGTAATTAAAATCGCCCAGAATTTGTGCAGCAGCAGGGAGAGACGTCATTCGGCACAGCCTGCGTCAAAAAGACCAAGCGGCAAAAACCCCATGAATGCATTATCAGAGATTTCCTTTATAGAAAGCTTCATTTCAGAAGAATCAGTTATTGCGGTTACTAAAGTGGAAGTGAAAGAAAAGTGAGTGTAGCTTTTCAGTTGTTTAGTGAAGCCACTCACCACATTAAATGACCAGGAAGGAGGCTTGGCCCTAACGGCGTCCTCCGTACCTTCAAATGGGATGCATCTTTTTTTTGAGTTGGCCTCGGAAGTCCTTTAAAGGGAACCTAAACCCTAGGGAAAAAAATTAGTTTGACTTACCTGGGGCTTTTACCAGCCCCCTGCAGCCATCCTGTGCCCTCTATGTCACTCCTGGATCCTCTGGTCCCCCGCCTGCAGCTAGTTTCGTTTTTGCCGACTCGGAGTCGGCGGGCCGCCACACGTATCATTACACGCGTTACCACGGTATCAGAAAAAATCTATTAAACCTTCGCACTATCGCATGCAAATGTTCGAACAAATGCATTCACAGATTCACTCCTCCAGTCACCACTGTTCTCCCTACACCTAAGTTAAAAGCCGGGGTCTTAGTACACAGAAGAATGCATTCTTTTGCTTAGTCACCTACACTGCGCAGAAGTACCCAGGTGAACGTAGGTGTCTTAACTCTGGCCCTGTAACATGCATAGTGCAGACATGCAACATTCATTGCATCAAACCTATCTAGGGATTAGGAGCACACATCCTGACGTCCTCTTCTGGGACAGATAGTGCATCTTACCAATCGCACAAGGGAGCTAACGTAATGTATCCATGTGCACCATGCACATACACCAGCATAATCTGTGTGCATGCTGACAAACACATACAGGGGAAGGAGGGAGTGCACTGAATTAAAACCCTAGCCACAGGGGTCAGTAACAAGAAAAAAACACATATATCCAGGCACATCGCCTCACGGTAAAAACGAAAGTAGCTGCCGGCGGGGGACCAGAGGATCCAGGAGTGACATCGAGTTCACAGGATGGCTGCAGGGGGCTGGTAAAAGCCCCAGGCAAGTGAAACTCATTTTTTTTCCTAGAGTTTAGGTTCCCTTTAAGAATGGGTGAAGCCAAGCTTTCTTTTTGCATGTAAAAACACAGTACTCTTGCTTCTTCTGCAGATATATAATATGTAGTAAATGCTGTAATTTTCCCCTAAATTTTCTCCTAGGAGATTATTTTTAAACTTCTGCAATTAAAAAAGTGCCAAAAATAGGTGAAAAAAGTACTGTCTAAATTATTTTGAGTGTTTTCTTGGTTGCTGGTGGCTTAAAAGGCATTTATTGATAAGATATGAAAATATCACCTAAAAAGCGAATATAATAAGGACCAAAGACATTTCAACTTTCTGGCTGTTAATGCAATGCATGCTGGGCTTTCAAAAAGCACATTAATCCTTGTCACAGACATATACAGGCACCACAGCTTTTTTCACAGACAGCATTGAAAGTGTTACTAATGTTGTTTACTATGGATGTCCTTATTCAATTCACCTTTTCACCAAAGTTTTCTCCTAGGTGACAGTTTCACACCTTATGAATAAAATACTTTGTAAGCCAGCCAGTCGCGTAGCTAAGGAGCTGTGGCCCCGATGCAAGTTATACATTGGGGCCCTCCAAGCACTCTATACATAACAATTGATACAGCGCACCAAAACCTGCCAATGGCAACTACAGTGTCAGAGGTGCAAGAAGGTGATGGGGAACAGTTTGGTAATAATTACCACTATTCAAAGCAACTATAGAAGTGATTATTATGAGCACAGGAACAATAGAGAGCTAAAACTGTAGTTGAGGGAGGGCCCTACGGGGCCCCTCTGGCCCAAGGGCCCCTATGCAGCCGCTACCTCTGCACCCCCTATTGCTACGCCCCTGAAGCCAGCATCAAGGAAGAAAAAAAACTCCAAATACTTTTGACAGTTCTTTGGGGTAGATTAACCTCCCTGGCGGTTTGTTAAAATCCGCCAGGGGGCAGCAAATACCTTTTTTTTAACTTTTTTTTTTTTTTCATGTAGCGAGACAATGTCTCGCTACATGATAGCCGCTGCTGAGCGGCATCCCCCCAGCCCCTCCGATCGCCTTCGGCAAACGGAGATCAAGAGATCCCGTTCAAAGAACGGGATCTCTTGGAGGGCTTCCCCCTTCGCCATGGCGACGGGGCAGGATGACGTCACCGACGTCAAAGGGGAATCCGATCCACCCCACAGCGCTGCCTGGCACTGATTGGCCAGGCAGCGCACGGGGTCTGGGGGGGGGGGCGGCTGCGGCGACGGGTATAGCGGCGGATCGGCGGGTAGCGGCGGCGATCGGAGGTTACATGCAGCTAGCAAAGTGCTAGCTGCGTGTAACAAAAAAAATTATGCAAATCGGCCCAGCGGGGCCTGAGCGGTGCCTCCCGGCGGCATAGCCCAAGCTCAGCTCGGGCTTACCGCCAGGGAGGTTAATCAAATGCCGGTAATAATGGGGTGCACACATATCGCACGGCAAGGTACTCGAGGTAATGGTGTAGGGCGAACGTTGTTACGGTGATGAACGCAAATGTTGCTATGGTAACAAGCATTACTAACAAGCATTATGGTTAGTAATACACGTTACAGTTACAACAGTCAGCTACTATATTATCGCGAGTCATGCTACTGGCGTAACTCACAGTGCTGCATGCGGAAGTGATGTTAATACTGCTGTGCTCTAAGTATGCACCACAGAATTAAGGCATTTGATGAACCTACTTTTGGTTTTTTTCAACTGCAGAGAGCTGAAAAAGTGAATTGAATAGGGGTCGTAGTCTTTTAATTTGAAATAACTACAGCATTTTTCATGAGTTAGTTTACCCCATCTAGGCGCTCTCCAAGTCTACGTTTGATCAGAAACCACACTAGCCCTGCACTATGTACATGTGAACATTGATAAATAACCCTTCAGAAAAAAAATTAAATTGATCAGTTGCCAAAAGGTTGATTGTGGGTCTGCCAGTTTGTACCAGGCCTTACTTTTAGTTTAGATAATAACATTTGCTCCCTTCAGATGCCGTTTGTTGGTTGTTGGCTCCTGTATCGCAGCAGTGAATGAGGGCCTAATTCAATATGAAACACAAACAATCACAGGTTAAAAATTATCACATCACATTAAACCTGTTTTAAATTTACTGTGTAGGCACATTAACAAGGAATTGCTCCTATTTTCAGAACGTTTTTGATTCACTATTATTATTATTATTATTCTTGGTGGTTGTTGTTTCATTTTTCATAATGATGATAGTACTGATTTAAATGATATAAATAATGGACATGGGTCCTTTTTTCAATTTACTGTTTTCTCCTAAGTTTACTCCAAGGAGATCATTTTTCATTTGTTGTTTAAAATAACTTTTCAGCACTCTACAATTGGAAAAGTACAATTGAATACTGTGAAAACGATGAGTGTTTTCTTGCTTGCTGGTGGCTTAAAAGGAGCTTTCCTGATAAGGTGTGGAGATATCACCTTGGAGAAAACTTAGGAGAAAAAAGTGAATTAAAGGGAACCTAAACTGAGAGAAATATGGATTTTTCCTTTTAAACAATACCAGTTGCCTGACAGTCCTGCTGATGTCTTTAGCTGTAGTAGTGGCTGAATCACACACCTGAAACAAGCATGCAGCTAATCCAGTCTGACTTCAGTCAGAGCACCTACTATGCATGCTTGTTCAGGGGCTGTTGCTAAAAGTATTAGAGGCAGAGGATCAGCAAGACTGCTAGGCAACTGGTATTCTTTTAAAAGGAAAAATCCATATCCTTCTCAGTTTAGGTTCCCTTTAAATAAGGGCCATGATGTATTATTATTGTTGTTATTATAAGTAGTTATCATTCTGGAGGGGAAGTTCTCTCCTTTTGCTAGTAGACCAATGGACATATTTACCACGGATTAGAGCCGGGACAGGGTCCTCGAGCACCCAAGGCTGAGACACCAAAGTGCGCACCTCCATCTCTCCCACCCCAGCTGTCACACACTGATTGCTATTAGTCTAAGAGGCACCCCAAACACATCAAAGGGACTCCGAGCACCCCTCGTGGGCATGCCTTTAAAGTGAACCTCCAGACTAAAAATCGACTCAGCAGCACTGAAAAGGCCTGGTGTTTCTTTAACAGTTTTACAGCATCACAACTTTGTTTCTCTTATACAAGCCTCATTTTTAGCTGCACAGAAGAAAACTGCCCGGGCTTTTTTCCCCTGATGCTGTGCAAATCATGATGGGATTTCTGATGTTGTTGTTCTCGTTCTGCTGTTTTGGTGCAATTTTTTTTTATTTTTTTTTACATTTTGAATTTGACATTTGAAGCCTAGGGAGTGCAGCTGTGAGGGGTTATCAAGACACAGGACAGTTGGAACTGTATCTCATGCTCCCTGTCACCTCCTTTCAACCAAAAAGATGGCTGCCCTCATGACAAAGATGGCAGCCTCCATGAATCACAAACATTTGCCTGTTCTTTTTAAACAGGGTGAGTAAGAGATTATATTACCTATCTATTCTAATTAACATAACTAATGTAACTTAATGACAGTATGTTTGTTTAGGCTGAAGTTCCCCTTTAAGCCAGAAGACTTCCAACAAAGTCGTGCTATGACCCCTCTAGAGGAGCCTTTTGCAATGGCCATGCGTGTAATTTCCTCTTCCTGCTTCATTCAGTGATGCACTTCTCTAACAGAGAAGACAGGGGTGACCCGGAAGTTATAACATAGCCAAGATGGCAGCTGCGATTTTTAAATTGAAATAAAACGAAAACTATTTAGTGTAAAATTCAGGCATCAAATAAAAGAGGAGAGCACAAGCTACAGAAAGGTATGCATCTTTGAGTACTTTGCAGTACTGGTCGGAGTCTTAAAGGCATGCCCATGAGAGGTGCTCGGAGTCCCTTTAATCTCCAGTTATCTGGTTTGCAGTCACTGCCATGTATCCCTTTTTCTGGGTGTTTTTCAGGGAAATGTTTGGGAAGTGAAAAAGGACATTAAAATTCTTGCTCGCTCATCCCTATTAAATACTCCATTAGAGAGTAAGCTGCATTTTTTGCCTTTGTATTTCCTGGGCTCCTTTTTAATATCACCAGCTGATACACGCAACAGATGTCAAGATTGGGCATCATTGGTTGCGGCGTAGAGGCTGCGAGGAGAATCTTTTATTTCAGAACTCAAAATAACTGCACTAGAACCATGTAAAGTCCTTAGAATGTAGGTATTAAGATGTCATTGCTGACAGAACTGGGGTAAAGTCAGCAAAATAAGAATGTCAAATCTTTTAGCTGCATGGGTGTTTTTTCCTGAGGTGCCAGATTGGCTTGGAAAGACAGAGGAAATAGATGTGTTTTTCAGTGCCAGTAAGCAGTGGAAATAATTCCAGGGCCAGCTTTTCATGTCCCGCTAAGACCAATATTTCTGCAATCAGCCCTGCTTGTGTCTTGTAACTTTGTATGCTCTTTTGTGAAATTAGTTACCTCATAATATATGAACAGGCTCCTAGGCAAAGTATTGAATTGCATGTGTGGAAATGTATCGTCATACACCATATAGATACTTCCTGTGAGAGTCCACCAGCCACGCCTCTTCCCACTGCTGTTGTATTTCCTGGACTTCCCATGTATGTGCTTGATAGGTCTGAGCCCATGGCATGTCATATGTTGGTTCAAAGACATTATTGCATGCAGAGATGCTCTGTGTGACTCAAATAATTCAGAGGAATCCATAATAAGTCTGTTCTGTGAAATATGGATACCTCCTGGGTGCTTGTTACAAAGGCATTGTCACAGATCACTGTCAGAGTCAGTCTTCAGTTGAGTGACGGGTCCATCTCTGAGACGGACTTGCTAATGCAAATCTGCATCCGAATCCCCCTGCCTTGCCAATGTGCTCCTATTGGGAATTGTATGTGGCCTGCGGAAAAATGCTGCAGACACAATTAGGCTGTCTTTCAGATCTGATTTTGCGTGTGGGAAAACGCAGCGAATCACTCCAGTAGAAACAGAGCTGAAGGTCTGATTTACTAACAGTCTCCATAGGTGTAGTGGCTGGTGGCTGAAAAGTGTACTAGAGGAACTTTAGTGAAAAGGGGAAAAAATACATACAACAAATACATTGCAAAGCGAGAAGTTAAAAATAGAAGAGAGATCAAGAAATTGATTGATTTTTCCTATGTAATTTGTTCATGTTGTTTGATCCACAGTCAGCCTGCATGTAATCATCTTTACTACTGACAGGCATGAAGAAACATATAGCCTCAACTGCCCTTATCTATAACCACACCCACTGACATTGTGATAGGCTAAAAGGTTGTTTTTTTTTTATAAATATACATATGCATAGAGAAGACACTGGTTGCTTGGCAGTTGGAAACAGCTGTTATTTCCCACAATGCAACAAGCTTCACAGACAGGAAACTGTCAGGACCTAGGTCCTGACATTACACTGTGGGAGAGGCGGCTTCACCACAATATCTGCCATACAGACCACTTGATGACCTATTCAAGAAAAGCTAAAGATTTCTCATGGGAAAGGGGGTATCAGCTATTGACTTGGGAGTAGTTAAACCCTTGGTTACAGTTCCTATTTAAAGAACCACCTTTAACACAGGAGACCAGGATTCAAAATAGGAAGGAACCAGTAAGTATTCTGTAAATATTCCTTGAGGACATCCCCTCCCCCCACATGTCCCTTATAAAGAACCTTTGTCCCGGTATTGAGGGATATAAGGATCCACCCCACCTCTGGTACCCAGGGAAAAGGTGGGGTAATGGGATGCCCCCCCCCCATTACCTTTCACACAGAGAGTAAAATAGTATAAAAGGAATCCCCAAATTATGAAAACATAACTTAGTTAAGTAAAACACAGTAACTAAGGTATTTTAACAAAACCCAGCATTATATCCCACATACATTTGTTGTTATTATCTTCTGTTAAGGCCGTTTCACACTTGTTCAGCTTGTTCAGAAACCCTATCCATGTTGTACTTTTTTAGCGTGGTAAAAAACAGAGCCACGAATCCCAATGTTAAAAATAGTGGCCAACTTCACTTTGGTCAAACAACAGACCTGTGGGATCCATGCATGAAAACTGAACGGAGAGTCTGGACTTGGCACTTTTTCCCAACGCCCGGATCCCCACGGAGGCAATGAAAGGCAACACGAAACAGATCTCCCTTCACACAGAGAACTTTGCACACAAAACGGATGCCAAAGCAGATTGCCCACTGCCTGCTCCTCCCCTCAGTGTCATCTTTGCGGACCTCTTATCCAATAGAAACACACAGGAAGGAAGGACATGTTTTTGACATATATTTAAACGGACTGGAAATGTATGTTGCAAAAGCACAACATTTTAAAAAATGTATCATTTTTTTAGAAAAACTGATCCATTTAAAATGTATTCCGATCTGCAACATGACTTGTGTGAACCGAGCATTATTGCTGTTGCTTGATTGCAAGACACCACCCGCTACACCAGGTATGGGCAAACTTGGCCCTCCAGCTGTTGAGGAACTACAATTCCCACAATGCATTGCAGGAGTCTGACAGCCACAGTCATGACTCATAAAGGCAAATGCATTGTGGGATTTGTAGTTCGTTAACAGCTGGAGGGCCAAGTTTGCCCATGCCTGCGCTACATGCATCTGAAGTGTCCCTGACATCAGCTGAAAAACAACCCTGGAATCAGGATATCTGAATCGCCCAGGACAGCTTCCCATTGTTCCATTTATTTGGATCAATGGGATTGCTCAGTGAAATAATTCAAATAGGTCAAAACAGGAAATCATAATCAGAATTCCCCACTGGGGTTCATATAAGTGTGATGCTGAGGATTCCTATTAGTCCTTACAAAATGAGCCACAGTACTAACTTTACTGGGATCTGGAAGGAAATTATGATTTTTACATACATTACTTTGGGACAGAGGCAGGTAGGATAACTATATGGGCAAAAAAAAGAGTTGGAGAGACCGTTTTTTGCTTTATGTTATACCAGACTATAATTCTGCCTTTGGTAGACTGTGCTGTAAGGAAAATGTGGTAACTTCTGTAGCTCTGCAGGGAATCACATGACCAACTGGAGAGTCACTAAAGATGCGAACACATGCCCAACTTTTTCGAACAACTTGGTATCCTACTTGTCGTTTGGACGACTTGTAGTGCAAACAACAAGTCGTTCAGACGTCACATACACACTGACCAACAAAGCGGCTGATATGCCTTTTTTTCTAATTTATATGTCATTTAACTAACTTGATAATGAACAATGGACTGGATAGAACAATGGACTAGATTAAATGACTGATCAAAAGACTTGTTGTTTGAACATCTATTAGTTGGACAAATGACTAAAAGTTGTTTGTACAGATGTAAGGACCTAACAGTTGTTTGAACGACAGTTGGTCCAACGGATCCGCTGAGCAGATCGGGCAAACCGCATTTTATCAGTCGCTCGACAGCGCGTACACACGTCCAACTTGTTGTTCAAAAGACAAGTCAGATGACAAGTTGTTCGAAAAAGTTGAACGTGTGTACGCACCTTAAAAGCAGTGAAGGGGGAACAGCGAGGCCAATTGAAAGCAGAAGGTAAATAATAAGTCATTTTCAGAATTGCCATGATTGCTTATCTAAAAATGTCTGGGTACTGGCTGTACATCTGTAGTATGCAGTGAGGCTGCTCTATATTGCATACCTTTAATTTAGTGGAGAAAGTTACTTTTTTTTAACTTTAACAAGTGACGCGTGAAAGACGATTAATTCCTCACAGTCACTTGAAAACAACTGTTTACAAAAGTCTTACTTGCTACAAAGCAATTAACAAAATGGTGGGTCACGGAGCAAGCATAAATCATTTATCAAGATCCAGTTAAATAAAGAAAGCCATATCATTTTCCAGGCACAGTCTATATATAATTCACGATATCTAATAATGGCTCTGTTATTATGAGTTCCAAGTGTGCGCACTCTGTATTCCACAGCAAATTGTTTTTGTGTATTATTGCTTCACTCATATAGACCTGAAGTATTGGAAAGCTATTAATAGCTGGCAGTACATTGGTGTGATAGTCTCAGTGTGTGGGATTCGGGCTGGGTGCAAAGCTCTGCAGATTGTGTGCTGTATAGCAAGGCAGAGGTCATTCAGTTTGCCTTGCCATGACATGAAAATAGCATGATTTTTATTTTGAACTTTGCAAACTAATTTATTTGGTAGGTACAACAAAAAGACAATGTTTTTGATTACAAAGACAATTAAGTCAAAGAGTAATACCGTATAGAATATCATAAACAATGATTCAGATATACATGAGTATGGTTTAGGCCTCTCGCACAATGCAAATCACAAATCCGATTTTCGATTCCCATTTGCGATTCTGATTTTCCCTGGATTCTATCAACACAAGAAGAAAACTGTGAAACTTTGGATTGCCCCCACATCCCAGGTATAGGTTCCCCCATTATAGCCAGGAATAGGTGCCCCCAGTATAGCCAGGTATAGATTATCCCAGTATAGCCAGGAATAGGTGCCCCCAGTATAGCCAGGTATAGATTCTCCCAGTATAGCCAGGAATAGGTGCCCCCAGTATAGCCAGGTATAGGTGCCCCAGTATAGCCAGGCATAGGTGCCCCCAGTATAGCCAGGAATAGGTGCCCCCAGTTAGCCAGGTATAGGTGCCCCCAGTATAACCAGGTATAGGTGCCCCAGTATAGCCAGGCATAGGTGCCCCCAGTATAACCAGGCATAGGTGCCCCCAGTATAGCCAGGCATAGGTGCCCCCAGTATAGCCAGGCATAGGTGCCCCTAGTATAGCCAGGTATAGGTGTCCCAGTATAACCAGGTAGAGGTGGCCCCAGTGTAACCAGGTATACGTGGCCCCAGTGTAGATAGCCCGGTATAGGTGCCCTCAGTATAGCCAGGTATAGGTGCCCCCAGTATAGCCAGGAATAGGAGCCCCCAGTATAGCCAGGTATAGATTTCCCCAATATAGCCAGGTATAGATGTCCCCAGTATAGCCAGGTATAGGTGCCCCTAGTATAACCAGGTATAAGTGACCCAGTATAGCCAGGCATAGGTGCCCCCAGTATAGCCAGGCATAGGTGCCCCCAGTATAGCCAGACATAGGTGCCCCCAGTATAGCCAGGCATAGGTGCCCCCAGTATAGCCAGGCATAGGTGCCCCCAGTATAGCCAGGTATAGTTTCCCCCAGTATAACCAGGTAGAGGTGGCCCCAGTATAACCAGGTAAAGGTGGCCCCAGTGTAGATAGCCCGGTATAGGTGCCCTCAGTATAGCCAGGTATAGGTGCCCCCAGTATAGCCAGGAATAGGAGCCCCCAGTATAGCCAGGTATAGATTTCCCCAGTATAGCCAGGTATAGATGCCCCCAGTATAGCCAGGTATAGGTGCCCCTAGTATAACCAGGTATAAGTGACCCAGTATAGCCAGGCATAGGTGCCCCCAGTATAGCCAGGCATAGGTGCCCCCAGTATAGCCAGGCTTAGGTGCCCCCAGTATAGCCAGGTATAGGTTCCCCCAGTATAACCAGGTAGAGGTGGCCCCAGTATAACCAGGTATAGGTGGCCCCAGTGTAGATAGCCCAGTATAGGTGCACTCAGTATAGCCAGGTATAAGTGCCCCCAGTATAGCCAGGCATAGGTGCCCCCAAAATAGCTAGGTATAGGTGTCTCCAATATAGCCAGGTATAGGTGCCGCTAGTATAGTCAAGCTCAGGCGACCCAAGTATAGCCAAGCATAGGTGCCTCCAGTATAGCCAGGTAGAGGTGCCTCCAGCATAGCCAGGCATAGGTGCCTCCAGTATAGACAAGTATAGGTGCCCTCAGTATAGCCAGGTATAAGTGCCCTCAGCGCTGATGGGGGAGCCTGAGATGAGGGAGGGGGCCCCCCTCCCCACCACTGTGTGAGGCCATTGCTCCCCTTCATGCGCTGCGCCTCCTCCTGCCCCCCAAAATGGCCTTGGGTGGGCCCCAGAAGGTCCCCCCCAGCTGCATCCCTTGCCAGCCTAGGTTGCCTGGTGGATGATCCTGCTTTACATCTGGGTGACTTATTTAGAGGCATTTAAATAACAAAAAGAATTAAATGAACTTAGAACCTATATTTTGTATGGGAAAGAATGCCACATGTTTTTTTAACTGTTTATTTACCTGTATGCCACACATTCAGATGTTTTCCATTATAAATCTGTGAACTATTCTAGAGTGGCACTGTTTCAGGTTTCCTATGTCAGTGATGACCAAGTAAATCGACAGGGTTTTCAAAAAGATACAACTTTGCTGTAGGCAGATGGAAGCTGGAATGAGAGCTACTTGCCCATGACAGTTATGGACACCTGCAGCAGGAGTCGTGAATAGCTGTGATTTCCTGATGCAACAGATTGTTTGCTAAGTATTACCCAAGTTAGGGCAGACATGAAACGTTCAGAGGCTTAGTCCGACTGTGCCTAAAGCCTCTTTGGGGTAACTGTGCTTTGTTGCATAGCTCACATCAGCCTTTTTTTTTTTAAGGAGACAGTTGTCCCTCTTACCACTACATTTTGGAACAAAGTTGTAAGAATTTGAACTCATTCAGACTCAACAGCATCAGCAAGGTCAGGCACTTATGTTAAGTCATGGGTGTTGCAACACTCAGGGTCAAAATTTCAATTCATTCCAAAGGCTTCTGAATATTACTTTGTGCCATGCTGTAACAGAAATGGCCTTTCCAATTCTTCTAGAATGTCATTGTACAATGTAGAATTAAAATGTACCCTCATTAGAGTTATCAAAGGGGCCTGTCTCTGACCATGGTAAAAAAAAAAAAGGCAGATCCCACTCTTCCTCCAGTATCAAACCTTACAGTTGGTAATATGCTTGCTGGCTGCTAGCATTCTCCTAATGTCCAAAAAAACCTCACATTCATCCACATTGCCAGATAGTGCAGCACTATAGCGAACAAGTCCAATGACAATTCTCCAGCAGACCCTTTGCATCATACAGTACATGTTGATCCCAAGACTGGAGAAACCGTTCACAAACTTGAAGTAGCTTTCAGAGGTGGTTTGGCACTAGGTAGGCATACATATGAACTGGCCGTCAGGAGACTTGGGCGCAGGATACAGCCAGTAAATGGCTTATCCTGCTGCTGCACAAGTTCCCGGCGGCTTTAAATACTATTCCCCCTGTGGATAGTAATGAATGAATTAATTCGGCTTCCAGCTATTGCTGGAAGCCGAATTACAGTGTTTTAAAAGTAACTTTAGCTATAGCCATAATTCCTATTACGGCCTATGGTGGCGCCGGCTGTGCCCAAATCTCCTGCGCTGTTATTACAGCCCTCTCTAGGTAGTGGACTAGTGCCAAATCACTCATAATTACGAAAATACTCATCATAATTACAAAACTTTTAGTTATTACAAAAATTTCAGCACAAAAATGACTGTAAATACAAAAAAAAATGTGCATGGTTGTAATTATGTGAAATTTCACAAAATTTTTGGTGATTGCTACTGTATATATTCGCATATAAGCCGACCCGCAAATAAGCCAGAAACCAGGAAAAGTGACTCATATATAAGCCCCCTCCCCAGTATAACCCACTCCACAGTAGCCAGATGTACCCCCAGTAAAAGTAGGCCCTTTTAACCATAACCAGATGTACCCCAAGGATGATACAGCTGTGTCTCAAGACACCACTAGATGGCTTCCCAGATAAGAGATAAAATGATTGCCAAACAGGAAGAATCCCCGATTATTGCAACGCTGGCACATTGCTTGCATGCTCCACTCCACAAGCCTGGGGAGTGGACACATGTAGTCTTGAGCAGTGCACACCATGTTGCAGGGGATGGGGAGCAAAGACACAGCAGGGAGGCAGCTGGCAAGAGCAGAATCTCTAGTGCACAATCCTAATGCTCCTCTGCCAGCAACAAAACCTGCTCCACCATCCGATCTGCTCCACTGACTCGCATATAAACTGAGGGGGTAACGTTTCAGCACATTTTTTGTGCTGAAATATTAGGCTTATACGCGAGTATATAAGGTATTTTTCCATTTTATGAAATTGTAATCAGCACATTACGATCATCACTAGTCATAGGTGTATGTAGATAGATAGATAGATAGATAGATAGATAGATAGATAGTTTACATTCTTTGTAGTAGTAATTTTTACCAAGCTTGGAGTTTTGTGACAATTCTTTGCCTCGTACTTAGATGATGGACCCAATCCATTTCACGTTTTCTCCTAAGTGTATACTAGGAGATAACTTTCATCTGCTGTTTAAAATAACTTTTCAGCACTCTGCAACTGAAAAAGTACCAAAAAGAGGCACAAAAAAGCACTGTCAAGATAATTATTGCTTGCTGGTGGCTTAAAAGGCATTTCATTTATAAGAGGTTGAAAATATTACCTAGGAGAAAACTTGGAGAAAAAGTGAAATGAATCTGGCCCAACTAGTCTTTTTACAGCCTCTGATGATTACAACAAAGATAGTTCAGCTTTACTGCAGAGATTTAAAGAAAATAAATAACCTACACTCTTTTACATGACTAATAATGCTAGAACTGACTGACAATTCGTTGTGGCTCTCAACCACAAGATGAGAAAACTACGCCCATTGTAGTGAAAAGCCTCCTGGGGGGCGGAGGGGGTGTTTACAAGGCGCACTCCACTGCAACCTCTGCACAGACGTTGAGATTATTATGCGAGGGACATAATTGGTGGGGGCGTCTTATAAATGGAACATAAAAGGGGCACTTGCTGCATGACGGATGTCATAGAGTAGATCCCTGGGTAGGTTCTGGCCGAGTCCAGCTAACACCCCTATAGGTGAGTCAATGGCAGTGGCAGAAAGTCCGAAGGTAGAGTTGGCATACCATCAATATTCAGGTATGCTTGATAAAGTCTTATTGGCAGTACCAAAAATCCAATATGAGGGTAGCAAGTATTATCAGTACACGAATTTTGTGATTTATAGCACACTCTTTATTGTGCCAGTATCCACAGAAAGTCCAACAATTGTTTCAGGGGACACAGGGCTCCTCAAACCACCAGCCTTGACAAACCCTGTGGCCCCCAAAACAATTGTTGGACTTTCTGTGGATACTGGCACAATAAAAAATGTGCTATAAATCGTAAAATTGGTGTGCTGATAATACTTGCCATCTTCAATGGCAGCAGCGGGGCTAAGGAGCTATAGACCCAACAATTTTGTATTGGTTGGCACAAGCACCCTATATGTAACTAAACACAAAAGGGGTGGCAAGACTCCAATATGACCATAAAATATATTAACTTTATTAATATTGTAATTTTCTAATAAAGCATTTTATTGAAACATATCAGAGTATAACAACATCCACAGAAGAAGCTGAAAGACAGCAGGTACAGAGGCTTTGCCATTTGAAAGATATCAGGTATAGAGGCCTTACCATTATTAATAAGCTTAACAATGCTAGTGAAAGAAGCTCGATAAAACTTACAGTCCCAATTGGTATTCTTGCATTAAAACAACATTTATTATTTATACAACATGGGTAGTAGGCTTACTCCCCCCCCCCCCCCCCCGAAAGGAATACAAAGAGAACAAAAATACAATTAAAATACACAGGGACCTAAAGGTCAGGTTTTGGTGCCTAAAGAACAGGTTTTGGCGCCTAAACTGCCATTCCCCATCCAAATTTTGCCGCCTTTTTAAGAATTCAACAAACTGCGTCTGCCCCCCCCCCCCCTAGATCTGTCCCTGAAAATACACAAGTGCGACTACAAAACGCCAACCACCTCAGCAACAAACTGCTGCAAATACATTTCATATACAGACATCACCATAAGGCATCAGTCCACCCATAGAGCAGAGAGGGGCGGTGAAGGCACACAAATAGGCTGCAGTAATCTCTCACTTCCCGGGAGGAATCAAGGTAATGGCAATTCTGGAAAAATGGCCAGGACCCAAATGGTAGTTCATATGCAGTAGCTAGGATCCCTAATTGATGGCAATTTAGATGTTGCTTGCAAATACAAAGAAGTGTGCTTATTAAAGCCATTTGTTGAGTAGAGTGGACAGCTAAATGATGGAAAAGCCACCAGGATCCAAGTGGGAGTTTCTTAATGCAACAGTGTCCACTGTGTAGAAGAATGAATACAATAGCTGTGAACCTCTGGACACAATAGATTATCAAACCAGATATCCTCAAAGGTCTCAAGTATAATTGGAAGAATAGACAAAGGGCATTGTCCATGCTAAGCAGGCAATCGCAGGTAGAGTGATGACCCTTAAAGCTTATACTTGATGGTTCAATAACAAAGCGTGCTGAGGGGATGCAAGCCAAGCTCACATCAGTAGCACAGATTGCAATGTAGTCCCACAATAAACTGATCACACACAGAGGAGGTTAATAAGCAGTAGCACCAGATAGGTAGCCACCAGTCACTGTAATGCAAGCATACAAGCCCAATGAATGCATATATTGTAGCAATCTCTTGCAGTTCTTAGTATCGGGCAAGCAGATGAGGTATAGCTGAGCAAGCATAAGTATAGCACGAGATAGCTACAAAGTCCAAACAATGATACTTAGCTCCCCAGGCTGGCAGGTAAAGGATGCATAGCAGCATCGTGGGAAGGCCTACCATTTTTGCCAGGCAAAATCCGGCACATTCAGGGCTGAATTAGGATTAGGATCCATCTATTCTATACATTATAATTGATATAGAGCACCAAAACCTTTCCAACAATAGCCACAGTGTCAGAGAGAGGACTAAACAGGGGAAGGGAATAGTTTGGTAATGATTACCGCTTTTCAAAGTACATATAGACATAGCTCCCAACTGACTATTTTTGGAGGGAAGCCTTCTGTGCTCTTTCTTTCTTATGTGTCCCTTTTACAGGACTGATGTACAAATTTTATAACAGAAGGATTTAAAGGGATACTGTAGGGGGGTCGGGGGAAAATGAGCTGAACTTACCCGGGGCTTCTAATGGTCCCCCGCAGACATCCTGTGTTGGTGCAGCCACTCACCGATGCTCCGGCCCCGCCTCCAGTTCACTTCTGGAATTTCTGACTTTAAAGTCAGAAAACCACTACGCCTGCGTTGCCGTGTCCTCGCTCCCGCTGATGTCACCAGGAGTGTACTGCGCAGGCCCAGACCATACTGGGCCTGCGCTGTGCGCTCTTGATGACATCAGCGGGATCGAGGACACGGCAACGCAGGCGCAGTGGTTTTCTGACTTTAAAGCCAGAAATTCCAGAAGTGAACCGGAGGCGGGGCTGGAGCATCGGTGAGCGGCTGCGCGGGCACAGGATGTCTGCGGGGGACCATTAGAAGCCCCGGGTAAGTTCAGCTCATTTTCCCCCGACCCCCCTACAGTATCCCTTTAATCTTATCTGAGACCTTTTAGCCCCCTGTAGGCCATGGGCTCCCTTGGTGTCCGTCTGGTCTGATCCATTACGCAGCTGTCAGCCCCGGTGGTCGGAGACTACTACGTGGCCATGGTTATGCCCCCTCTTGGTTGTACTCCCGTGGCCAGGAACATTCTAGGTTGGGCAGGTAATTAAGGTTTGTAACTGCGCAGGTACAGAATGCTTTCAGCATTGAGAGCACGACCAAGGAGGTGCATAGCCAGGGCTGAGCAAGACCAGTAGTCCCCAACAGGGGCGTTGCTAGGATCCGATGAGCTCCGGGGCATTTTTGGGCACTTCAGATGAAAATGGGTGTGGCCATGCACCAGAATGTGAGTGTGGTCATGGGTGGAGCCAAATTTACATGAAATTAACAGCAATCTAAGTAGGCCTGCCCAGCAAAGTGATGAATGAAGCCCCTCTCTCCATTAATACAACAACACAAAAATGCAGCATATCATATAAAAAGGCAGTGTCCCTTAAACATTACTAGGCAGAGTTAACTGACTTCTGCTCTGGCAGTACTGGCTTTCTGCTGGGTGGGCTGGCCTGCTGCCAGGTTATCTCGCAGTCCCCCATAGCATTCCCTGACCTTCTAGTGGACCCCCCATGTTCCCACGGGCCTTCCATTCAGGCACCACAACTCCCAGCATGCCTTCATAGAAGAACCACAACTCCCAGCATGCCCCCATAAAGGCATCGCAGTGACCAGCATGGCACCCCAGCACCCATTATGCCCACATAGAGGCACCACAGTGCTCAGTTTACCCCCGATTGATGCACCACAGCTCGTAGTATACCCGCCATTGAGGCAACACAGCTGACACTGCCTGGGGGACATCCAGGGCACCCCAGAATAGATCAGGGACATGTGCCACTGATCTATGGGGCTAGCAACGTCCCTGGTCCCCAAGTGGCTCTGTTGGGTAAGCACAGAACTTCCGCACTTCTTCCATAGGATAAAATCGAATAAGCTTTATTGACGCTTTTCTGACCCCACGGGTCCTTAGTCGTAGCTTTGTTGGGGACTTAACTAGGGCGAACAACAGAGGAATGGATGGGACTGAACGGAGACCGAAGGAGCTCACAGCCTACATGGCGCTGGAGGGGGTCCTAGGTAAGCATAAAGCCTTATGTTCTATTTTTCGCAGGTTTTCTGTGGTTTCTGTGGTTTGAATTATGAAATTATACTTTTGCTCATTCATTCTTTGTTTTATGTGTGACTGAAAGTGTGACTGGAAGTGTGACAGGGGCATGGCTTAAAGGTGTTCCTCTTTTTTTATCTCAGAAGGTTGGGAGATATGCCAATAGAGGTAATCATTACCAGCATAGCAATAATTAAGCCCTAATAGAGAAGTTAAAGTAGGGCCCCTGGTAAGCTCCTCTGGCACAGGGGCCCTGGTGTAGTTGTAAGCAATACATCCTCTTGGACAGTCGAATCAGGTCATTTTGGCGCCCAGCGCCAAAGCTGGGTGCAGCCATTGCAATAGCTAGTGATGATCGTAATCTGCAAAATTACAACTTCGCAAAATTTTGCGTAAATTTTCCCAATTACGCCTATACGAAATTTCGCGTAATTTTGTGCCAACTTTGGAGGTTAATAGAAAAGCCCCCATAAAGGCTATTGACACCAAAATTGCCAAATATGTTAAGGGGAATAGTGGGAAAAAAAGAATTTTCCTAAAAGACCACATCGTTGTTGAGGAAATTTATTTAAAAAATGCAAAGAAAAAATGGGTTTTAAACTTGGAAAAATGACAGTTTAAAAACCATTTTTCTTTGCATTCTTAAAATCGATTTTCTCAAAAACTACAATGTCTTTTTGAAAAATTCTTTTTTTTACTTGTACCCACTATTCCCCTTAACAAATCTACCAATTTTGGTAGCAATAGCATGTATGGGGCCTTTGCTATTAACTGCCAAATTCGACACAACATTTTGCGAAATTTCGCAAATTTTATGCGAAATTACGAATGACTATGAAATCGATTTAGTTTGCAAAAATTGTGCGAAAATTACGTGGAAAAGTACACGAAATTATAAAATACTACTGTTACATACGATTTTCCCTGAAATTTCGCATTATGATTATGATGCAATAATGCGAATTTCGATGCAAAAATTTGGCCCATAGCGCTATGCTTTGTGCCTGGCACAAGAGTAATTCGGTGCTCCGACGCTCACCAGACCCTGAATTACATCTCCCTCCAAGTTGCTACGACTTGGAGGGGGAATAGTATTTAGCGGAGCTGAGGATTTGAGCGGCAGCTCACCCATGGCCATTACTATAGAGTTTTCACGGCAGATCACAAAAGCAGAGCTGCACAGACGAGAGCACCGAGCAGGTTTGTGCTGAGTGACTATGACTCCGTGCTCCGTTCACAGCGTGATTGTCACTGCAATGCAGTACTCAAATAGAAATCTCCATCATTCCAAGACCAGACACTTGTACTATATTCTGAAGGAATGCCTGGGTTAGACACATTGAACTCCTTTGATAGTTACAGTTAATGTTTGCCATGATCAAAACTGTAGAGGAAAACTTTTCTAATGGAAAGGGAATAACTATATGTGATCAGTGTAACAATATGAAACAATGTTTAGTATATAGTAACAAGGAGAAGATCCCTGCAGGCAGATGGAAGTGATTTATTTGGTGGGTGTTCCTACTGTGGCCACATGCCCGAGTGTCAGGAAAGGAGAATGACGGAAACGGAGGAAAACCTAATTTAGTTTTTCTTTACCGGGCAGCTATGCCTATAGAGAGACTGGCCATTGGCCGAATACAAAATAAATAAATCAGTTCAACCTATGTATGTATTAATAGATAAAAAAGCTAAAGATATTAGATATTTAGATATTGGGCATTCCACTTAAGGGCCCTTTCACACTGTGGCGGGGCAGTATTTTCACTTCACCCCACCGCTGGGCAATGAGAGTCTATATTGACTTTTATACTGCCACGGTACGGCGCAACACAACGGAATTGGCATTTTTGATGCATCCCCGATGCTGGTTCAGAACTACATTACCGTGCGGCTTCTGCGGTAACTTGCAATGATCTGCGGTGGCCCAGAAGCCATGTTAGTCTATGGCAATGCGAGGATTTAAAAAAAATACTGATGTTGCGGTGCGCATGCGCAAAAGCGCCGTATTTTTGCAATGCGCTTCCGCGCATTTCACATACCACCGCATAGCACCGCCAAAAACAGGCCTTTGGGGAATACCGTGTTACTACGTGGTATTCCCCATGTGGCATTGGGCACAGCAGGAAGTGACGCGTTTGTGGTCACTTCCTGCTGTGCCCAATGCCAGATGGGGAATACCACATAGTAACGGGTTATTCCCCGAAGGCCTGTTTTTGACAGTGCTAGGCGGCTGCCGCACCGCCAGTTTGCAGACAGTGTGAAACTGGCCAAAAGGACAACTGAAGAGAGAGGTATATGGAGGCTGCCATATTTATTTCCTTTCAAACAATGCAAATTGCCTGGCTGTCCTGCTCATCCTCTGCCTCTAATACTTTTAGTCATATACCCGAACAAGCATGCAGATTAGATGTTTGACTTAAAGGGTAACTGTGCAGAATTCGGCACCCAAACTGCCACCCGAGTGATCAAGTCTCATTCCCTTTGAGTGACAATTAGTCTGCATGTCTAGTCCTAATATCAATATTTTATTTCTCCTAATGGTCTTGAAAATGTGATATCAAGATTAGCTCAAACTACAGACATTTGGAAATAACCTGTAAACAAAATATTTGAGGGTGTAGCTTTTTTAGTGTCGCTTCAGGCAAACACAGTCGGCTAAACCTGCTGATCTCTTCACAATAGTTCAAACAACTTTGTGTGCAATTGACCATAAAGGCAGTAATTGGCAACATATTGGTAAGACGCTGACCACTGACTGTTTTCCACCCACTCTGCACAAAACAGCTGCTATAGGCTGCTGGTTAAGGCAGAATTAAAATTACCCATTTCTACAGGGGGTTTATTTGCTAATTTGTTTCCACTTTTCCTAATGAAAGGAGAACTAATGTAAGTAACTGCAGTCTATCCAAACAGCAAGCCCATACTGAATATCTAAAACAGTCTATTCCTCTCTGGCTAAGAACACTCATTTAGTGGCGTAGCATTATGGGATCCAGAAGTTGTGACCGCACCGGGGCCCTTGGGCCAGAGGGCTCTCCCTCAACCCCAGTATTACCTCTCTATTGGTCCTGTGCTGGTAATCATCCCTTCTATAGATGCTTTGAATTGTAGTAATCATTAACAAACGCTTCCCCATCCCCTTCTTGACCTCTGACACTGTGGTGGTCCTTGGTAGGTTTTGGTGCGCCGTAACAATTGTTATGTATAGAGTGCTTGGGGAGGGGCCAATGTAAAACTTGCACTTTGCAGTTATTGTATCCCAAAGATAACTCAAGTGTGTGTGTGTGTGTGTGTGTGTGTGTGGTGTGTGTGGTGTGTGTGTGGTGTGTGTGTGTGTGTGTGTGTGTGTGTGTGTGGTGTGTGTGTGTGGTGTGTGTGGTGTGTGTGGTGTGTGTGTGTGTGTGTGTGGTGTGTGTGTGGTGTGTGTGTGGTGTGTGTGTGGTGTGTGTGGTGTGTGGTGTGTGGTGTGTGGTGTGTGTGTGTGGTGTGTGGTGTGTGGTGTGTGTGGTGTGTGGTGTGTGGTGTGTGGTGTGTGTGTGTGGTGTGTGGTGTGTGGTGTGTGGTGTGTGGTGTGTGTGTGTGGTGTGGTGTGGGTGTGTGTGTGTGTGTGTGTGTGTGTGTGTGTGTGTGTGTGTGTGTGTGTGTGTGTGTGTGTGTGTGTGTGTGCTTGTATGTGTGTACTTGCACAGAAAAACAAAAAACAAGACTTTTAAACCCCAAATCCCATGACTCCTCTCTAATAATATATGTACTGTTTTTTATATGGAACTGAGGTGATGATGAGTTTTGTATCACAGCAACAGTACGACAAGAATTTGCCATCAAATTAAAACTTCTGAAAGTAATAAACCACTAGTGTGCAAAAAGCATTTGCTTAAAGAGACACTGAAGGCACTTAAAAAACGGCTTTTTACCTTTTGTTTATGTTAGGCATGTTTGCCCCTGTTAAAGAGTAACTGTCAGGCTGCAGAAGCTAATTTAAACCTCTATTCTCCTGTGTTAAACAGTTTAGAAGGAAGCCCAAAAGCAATTAGTGAAGATAAAAATCTCAGTTACCTTTGATGTGTGCTTATCAGCAAGGCTGTTATTCTTAAGAAGACGCAAGCCGCATACCATACTGCAAAGCATTCTGGGGCTCTCCCCTCGGCTGCTAATGAGACGTTACAGCAGCTTGTAATCGCGTAGCACTGATAAATCTCGGGCAGAGTACACTGCAGGAGTCAGCTATTGTTCCTAGCCACATGGCTCATTAATATTCACTGCACACTGTGTTGTTCAAGTACGAGCTTATCTGTGATCATGAAGCAGGCAGGACATGACGACACATTTGACAGAAAAACATGGAGCCTACCATGAGCTGTCAGGAGCATCTATCTCTGCATATACTATATACAAATTCTGTGAAATCCAAACGTGGACAGTGAAATGCATATGTAATGTAAGTACAGCCAATCTTTAGCTACTGATATATGTGTTTATTTTCTCTGAGACCTTATACCTAACAGCTCCTCTTTAAAGCACCACTATCCCGTGGCAGAATGAGGATTTTTTACCCCCCAAATCCCCTGTGTAAAATCCACGACTTTCTTGGTCGTGGATTTTGCTGCCCAGGGAGGCAGAGATTTTGGCTGTAGCTCTGCCTCCATGCACGTCAATCAGCGCTGATTGCCACCTCTCCCCCGCCCCTCTCAGTGAAGGAAGACTGAGAGGGGCGGGAAGAGGCAGCGATGTGTGCTGATAGACACGTGTAGAGGCAGAGCTGCAGCCAAAAGCTCTGCCTCTCACGGAAGCACTCCCCGCAATGTGCCCCAGGGGATTTGGGGGCTAAAAAGCCCTCGTTCTGCCGCAGGATACCAGCGTTTTAACGGGCAAACATGCCTAACATAAATAAAATGTAAAAAGCCGTTTTTTAAATTGGCTTCAGAGTCTCTTCAAAGAGACTCTGAAGTCTCGTTTTTTACCTGCTTTCTTCATATAATCCTGTTCTGCATGATGGCCCCAGTAGATTCGCATCCCCGCGGCAGATGAATGATTTATTACAGTGTAACAGCCCTGCAAAGCTCCCGGGCTTGCAGGGCTTTTGTTCCTGGAAGAGGCAGAGCTTTCAGTTGTAGCTCTGCCTCCTCCGCAGTCAAACTCTGCTGATCACGGCCTCTCCCTGCCCCTCTCAGTCTTCCTTCACTGAGAGGGGCGGGGAGGAGGCGGAGATCCACAGAGATTGATTGCAGAGAGGCAGAGCTACAGCTCAAAGCTCTGCCTCTGCAGGGCAGCAAGATCTGTGACCTGCAAAGTCGTGGACCTTTGCAGGTCACTTTCACAGTAATAAATCATCTATCTGCCGCGATACTTATATTATCCATTACAGGAAGACTGTGAAGGTTTTTTACCATTATCGTCAAGGACTTTAGAGGGAAGCTTTTGTGGACTGTTATCTGTGTATGGATAAAGGGAGATTGTTTTGTTGTCCTCCCCCATTTTTCTGTTGAGCGCCCTGTAACCACTCTGTAAATTACATTTAAAGTGACACACACACTTAAAACACAGAAGCGATGCAGACTAAAATAAGTGAAATAACTCAATAGGCAATTATTGGAGGTTTTATTGGTTTTTAGACATTAAAGAGTATTAACATTGGAGGAAAGAGACAAGAGTCGGCACCACAAGCAATTCGGTTTAATCCACTACGTCATATTATTTATTTTATTAAGTCCCTGCCTTTCCAAGTCCACATTTGAACTACTTTTATCCCCCAAACAACTTTACCGGCGAACTGTGGTGATATGACGGGCTTGGGGAGGAATGTGGAAGGCTAAATACTATCTAGAGCCTTCCCTCCACTTAGGTAAGTATCTAAGTTGAAGTGAGATTCTCACTTCACGTTTACTTTAGGCCACCACTCCTGCCTGCTAGGGATGGTTGGAAAATTCTCATTTTTGAGTTTCCGATCGGAAATTGGCTTTCCACAGCAGTAATCGTAAACTGGCACTCGGAAATTGGAAATGCCACATTACTGAAACGAAGAAGATTTAGGCCACTCACAGATCTCAAAAGCGTTGGACCAATCAGAAAATGTGGAATTTAACCATGGAAATCGGATTTCTGTGGTAATTTTAGACCAATCATAAGACTCAACCACTACTGAGTTTTGTGATTGGTTTAAATTTTCTATGGTTTTCCAATTTCTGCGGTCAAGTTTTGCTTTCTCTGATTGGTCCAATACTACAGAGTATTTCCGAGTCAGACTTTATTATGGATTCAGTACAAAAACATTTTTTTAAATTACCTAACTTTATTAACAAAAATGGCAGAAATTGGAAATCAGAATCAGTAATCCATTGTAATGTTACAGCATCGGTATTCAGCATTTGCAGCATTTTGTGGGAATTGGAAATCTGCATTTTCGACCATCTCTACTGCCTGCACAAATCTTATATCTGACTGCTGGTGCTTGGAATTTTAGCATAAACACACGCACCTTTATTTTCTACAAGAGAGGTGTGGTTTCAGGAAACAGCAAAACAAGAATGATCTACAAATATTTCTAAATGACCTTTGTAGCCACATCTATTCCTCTGAGTGCGGCTATTGATGCTGCATGTTTTTATCAATTGTTTTGGGGAAAACGCTGGTGCTCTGCAGTTTATGGACTCAACAGTCAGCAGATTCTTGGGCCAGCCTGCCGGAGTGTGGTCAGTAAATCTCTGCAATGTTTTTCACTGTCACTGCTGCTGTTTCGCCATGAGAACCTAAAAATAAAGTGGTTTCAAACTCTTTATGTGCAGGCAATCCATCAACTTCAGTTAAATAGATGGATTAACTGCACTGCATAAGCAGGCTCAGCAAGGCTGGTACTGCCACGTGGTGAACTTCTTTAGAGTGATCCTTCCATTTGTGGTTTAGCAGAGCACTAAATGTGCCAGGGGACAAGGTGCCAAGTAAAGAGTAAAACAATGAGCAAATATTAATATGATGCAATGAAAATGTTAGAGTATCATAAAAATGTAGCTCTAAACAATAATTATACTCGCACAACTAGTTATAGTCCACTTTTGAAGGATACTTGAACTCAGAGAGATATGGAAGCGGCCATATTTATTTTGTTTTAAACCATACCAGTTGCCTGGCAGATATGCTGATCTTTTTGGCAGCATTGGTATGTGGATCACACACCTGAAACAAGCATGCAGACTTCTGTCAGACACATCTGATCTGCACCCTTGTTCAGGGTCTAGGGCTAAAAGTATTAGAGGCAGAGGATCAGCAGGAGAGCCAGTTAACTGGTATTGTTTAAAAGTAAATAAACATGAAGGTCTCCATAACTCTCTCAGTTATGGTATCCTTTAAGATATTGCTATGTTATTTTGATTGTTTAAATTAGGAAATCACAAAAAAATTCTAAAATGTATGTTTTAACCTGTTGACCACTAGAGATGGCCCGAACGGTTCGCCGGCGAACGGGAACCAGCGAACTTCGGTGGTTCGTGTTCGCTATCGAACGCGAACTTTTCCGGAAGTTCAATTCGCCCCCATAGTGCATCATAAGGGTCAACTTTGACCGTCTACATCACAGTCAGCAATCAGGCTACACTCCCTCCTGGAGCCACTCCCCCCCTTATAAAAGGCAGGCAGCGTCAGGCTTTGGACTCACTCGTATGGCTGCCATAATTAGTGAAGTGATAGCTGCTGCATAGAGAGCTATAGGGAAAGCTTAGTTAGGCTCTTGTAGGCTTCTTAGCTTGCTCCTTGCTGATTCTTATTGCTAAAAAAGCACCCCTCAACAGCTCTTTTGAGAGCTAATCTTGTTCTTGTGATCTATTTTTTTTTTCTTTGTGTGTGTGTGTCCCACTGACACTTGTGTTGCAGCCTTGGTAATTGCTACCGTGTGTGCCACTGCCAGACCCAGCACATTCAGTGACTACCTGTGTGTGTGACAGGTGCACATTGTAATACCCATCACTGCATATACCTATCTGTTGTTCACTTCAGTCAGTGCACCCACCTAACTACGTAAGCACACGCAGTGTCATTGTGCCTGTCTGGTACCTGTCTGTGTGTGACAGGTGCACATTGTAATACCCATCACTGCATATACCTACCTGCTGTTGTTCACTTCAGTGCACTCACCTACCTACGTGAGCACACACAGTGTCACTGTGCCTGTCCAGTGCCTGTCTGTGTGTGACAGGTGCACATTGTAATACCCATCACTGCATATACCTACCTGTTGTTCACTTCAGTCAGTCCACCCACCTACCTACGTGAGCGCACGCAGTGTCACTGTGCTTGTATGGTACTTGTCTGTGTGTGACAGGTGCACATTGTAATACCCATCACTGCATATACCTACCTGTTGTTCACTCAGAAGAAGGCACGTCCCATCACCTCCCAAGATTGTCAGGACATGGTTGACAATTTAACACAGAACACCTCATCTTCTACAGCCACCAGCGCTACTACTAGCACCACTTCCACTGCATTTGACACTTCACAGGAGTTATTTGGTGGGGAAATAACTGATGCACAGCCATTCTTGTTACAACAAGATGAAGGTGCTAAGCAAGTTACACTACCTCATATGTCTGAGTCAGGCGAAACTATGGACGTAAGGTGTGAGGATGATGAAGTACCTGCTGTTGGTGCAGTTTATGAGGTGTCTGAGGCAAGCGAAACTGGGGAGGATGATTATGATGATTATGATGATACGGATGCCATGTGGGATCCTAAGAGACATGATGACCAGGGAACAGTTCAGAGGGGGAGTCAGAGAGGAGTAGGAGGAGACGAGTTCCTGAAAGAAGCAGGGGGAGCTCATCATTAGAAACAGCTGCTGGCAGTGTCCAGTGCCATGTATTGCCACCTATGTACAGCCAGCCAACATGCCCTTCAACGTCAGCTGCTGAGTTCACCATAGTGCCATCACCCCAGGGTAGCTCAGCGGTGTGGACATTTTTTAGTGTGTATGCCAAAGATCAGAGCACTGCCATCTGTACTATCTGCCACCAAAAATTGAGCCATGGAAAGGCCACCACCCATGTAGGGACAACTGTCTTACGAAGGTTCCTGCAGAAAAAACACAAACTGCAATGGGAAGAGCACCTGAGGAAAACCAGCACACAAAAGCAAAGCCACCCTCCTTCTCCTCTTCCTCCTTCAGGTGCATCATCTTCAGGCACTTTCTCCCTTGCACCCTATCTGCCCACAGCAGCAGCAGCCAGGTGTCAGTGAGGGCAATCTTGGAGCGTAAGAAGCCAATGTCTGCCAGTCACCCCCTTGCCCGGCGTCTGACAGCTGGCTTGGTGGAACTGTTAGCTCGTCAGCTGTTACCATACCAGCTGGTGGACTCTGAGGCCTTCCGTAAATTTTTGGCCATTGGAACACCACAGTGGAAGGTGCCAGGCTGCAATTATTTCTCTAAAAAGGCGATACCCAAACTGCATCGTGAATTTGTGAGGCAAGTGGTGTCATCTCTGGCACACAGCATTGTGTCAAGGGTCCACCTGACCACGGATGCCTGGTCTGCCAAGCATGCTCAGGGCAGGTACATTACTTACACAGCCCATTGCGTCGACCTGGTGACCGATGGCAAGCAGGGAGTACGTGGCTGTGCAGCAGACCAACTTGTGACCCCTCCACGGCTTGCAGGCATGCCTCCTGCCACCTCCTCTCCTCCTGCTACATCCTCTTTGCTGTTGTCATCCTCCTCCTCCTTGGCTGAGTGGCAGTTCAACTCTACTGGTGCTGCGATCTCCTCTCCAGCTACACAGCCCCAGCTCCCCAGGGCCTATGCTCCATGCCAGGTACGACGGCGTCACGCCATCTTAGACATGTCTTGCCTCAAAGCGGAGAGTCACACTGGAGCAGCTCTCCTGGCTGCTCTTAACAAACAGGTGGATCAGTGGCTGACCCTGCACCAGCTGGAGATCGGCAACGTGGTGTGTGACAATGGCAGCAATCTCCTTTCCGCTTTGAATTTGGGAAAGCTGACACATGTACCCTGTATGGCAATGTGCTGAATCTAGTCATTCAAAGATTTGTGTCAAAGTACCCAGGCTTAGAGGACGTCCTGAAGAAGGCCAGGAAGTTGTGTGGGCATTTCAGGCGGTCTTACACGGCCATGGCACACTTTGCCGAGATTCAGCGGAGAAACAAATTGCCGGTGAGACGCCTCATTTGCGATAGCCTGAATCGCTGGAATTCGACCCTCCTTATGTTCTCTCGCCTGCTAGAGCAGGAGAAAGCCGTCACCCAGTACCTCTACAATTACAGTAAAAGGACACACTCTGGGGAGATGGGGATGTTCTGGCCCAACAACTGGACACTGATGCGAAATGCATGCAGGCTAATGTGGCCGTTTGAGGAGGTGACCAACCTGGTGAGTCACAGTGAAGGCACCATCAGCGACTTGATCCCGTACGCTTACTTCCTGGAGCGTGCCGTGCATAGAGTGGTGGATCAAGCTGTGGAGGATCGTGAACAGGAATAGTTACAGGAGGTAGCGTTGTGGGACCAATTCTCATCAGAACCAGATGTTTCCTCAACACCTGCGGCAGCACAGAGGGGGGAGGAGGAGGAGGAGGAAGAGTCGTGTGGGGAAGAGGAGTCAGACTCGGATGATGAGGAAGGTGTTTCTTTGGAGGAGGAGGAGGCGGCAGCAGAAGAACAATCGCAGCAGGCGTCGCAGGGGGCTTGTGCTGCTCAATGTTCCCATGGTATTGTTCGTGGTTGGGGGGAGGAGGAGGACTTAACTGATGTCACTGAGGAAGAGCAAGAGATGGATAGTACGTCTGACTCTGCATCCAACTTTGTGCAGATGGCGTCTTTCATGCTGTTCAGCCTGTTGAGGGACCCCCGTATAAAAAAACTCAAGGGGAATAAGCTGTACTGGGTGGGCACGCTACTAGACCCTTGGTATAGGCACAAAGTGTCGGAGATGTTTCCAAATCACCTGAAGGTGATGAACCCTTGGACTACTGGGTGCGCAGGCTTGACCTGTGGCCAGAGCTGTGACAATTTGCCATCCAACTTCTGTCTTGTCCTGCCTCAAGCGTCCTGTCAGAAAGGACTTTCAGCGCAGCTGGAGGCATTGTCACTGAGAAGAGAAGTCGCCTAAGTCACAAAAGTGTTCAGAACCTGACCTTTATCAAAATGAATGAGGCATGGATCCCGGAGGGCTACTGCCCGCCCCAAGACTAAGTCAGTCCCCACACACAGCATCTCTGCCTGCACGCTGTGTGACTGCCTGCCTCAAGACTAAGTCGCTTTCCACACAGCACCTCTGCCTGCAGGCCGCTTGACTGCCCTCTCCGCCACCACCAACAGGGTCCAGGACTCCAGGCGGATTCCTACATTTTTAAGACCGCTGCTAGCAGCGGCCGCTATACTAATTTTTCTGGTGCGTGTACATGCCTGCCTAATTTTTCTGGCTGCACTGCAGCTGCAACAACAGAACAAAAGGCATGTACATTTGCCAATTCCCCTTCATGATCATTACCTTGCAGCGGTGAAGGGGCATGCGCATCACAATGAAGCAATGATTGATGGCTATATGAGTGTCTCGGGGGGGGGGGGGGGGGCACATCCAAGATAATAAGGTTGTTGCTTCATTGTGGACAGACCAAATTTGATAAGCTGGACAGTCACTGTTCTTCTATCATTGAGCTGCCACAGCCCGGCGACCATATGGGCTTGAAAACCACCACGGCCTACACTCTCTCGCCATAGTGCGCACCAGTCCAGCACGGCCATCACAACACAAACTGTTTGCGGTGCGTTACACAGTGAGTTTGGTGTGTCAGTGTGGAGCAGTACTCTAATTACACTCCCTGATTGATGTATACACATGCAAGATGTTTTAAAGCACTTTAGGACTGCAATTTAGCATTCAATGTGATTTCTGCCCTTAAAACGCTGCTTTGCGTCAAATCCAGACTTTTGGCGTCTATCCCACTCATCCATGCAAAAACTCAGATGTTAGACCCCTTGAAACATCTTTTTCATCACTTTTGTGGCCAGCATAAGTGTTTCTAGTTTTCAAAGTTCGCCTTCAATTGAAGTCTATTGTGGTTCGCGGAAGTTCGCGTTTGCGGTTCGCGAACTGAAAATCTGAAGTTTGGGTTATCTCTATTTACCACTAAGCTGTTTTCCCCTTATGGACCAGAGCAATTTTCACCTTTCAGCGCTCCTTCAATTTATTCGCCAATTACTTTATCACATTTAATCACACTGAAATTATCTGTTTTTTTCCCGACAATTAGGCTTTCTTTAGGTGGTTAGAATTATTTTATTCTAAATGCATTTTAATGGGAATAATAAGAAAAAAAATTTGAAAAAAATCATTATTTCTTGGATTTCAGCCATTATAGTTTTTAAATAAAAAGTGCTACTGTGAAGAAAACCCACACATTTTATTTGTCTATTTCTCCCGGTTATTACAACATTTAAATTATGTCCCTAGTACAATGTATGGCGACAATATTTTATTTAGAAATAAAGGTGTATTTTTTCAGTTTTGTTTCTGTCGCTACCAATTACAAGCTTTTATTTGCAAAAATAACAGTAATATAACCTCATGACATACATGTTAAAAAGCTGAATCCCTAACAGAACAATTTCATTAAATGTCTTTTATTTTGGTAACTATGGGAGAGGGAGGGAGGTAAGGAGTTAACTATTTAGTTAGTTATCAGGGTAAAATGTACAAAATAAGTGCTACTTACCCGGGGCTTCCTCCAGCCCCAAGCTCCAAGCATGTTCCTTCGCCGCAGCTCTGCACGCAGCCATTCGCCGCAACTCCCTCCCAGTCCCCGGCGATGACGTCAGGCTGACCTCCAGGCCGGCCTGTGTAGTCCACTCTGGTCCACGTGGCGGTGATTGACAGCGCCGCTCGCGCAGGCGCAATACAGGCCGACCCGGAGGTCGGCCTGACGTCATCACCGGGGACCGGGAGGGAGCTGCAGTGAACGGCTGCGTGCAGAGCTGCGGTGAGGGACATGCTGGGAGCTTGGGGCTGGAGGAAGCCCCGGGTAAGTAGCGCTTATTTTGTTCATTTTACCCTGATAACTCCTTTAAGGT